>NC_045732.1:95575156-95590659 GCF_009834535.1 Camelus ferus | reverse complement strand
CTCGCGGTGCCTAGTCCGTCCTGATTCCGCCCCTGATGCCGCTCCTGCTGCCGCCGCCGTCGCTCAATTTGTCCTCCTGCACCATATGTCCAACCGAGTGATGCAGCGGTACACAGTGGTACACAGCCGCAGGACCTCAGATGAATGCACAGCTAGACGGTTGGCTTTCACAGGGTCGGTCAACAAAAAGACACGCTGGAGCCATTATCATACCCGGCGCAGGATAACTTACTGCAGGTTTTCTTGCTGCCCGGGCTTAGGGCCTTCCTATCATGTGCCTCTCTGCCTGTGTGCACGTTTCATTGTGGATAGACACAGGACACCTCTATATGACCTCCTTATTAATCAGAAGATTGCTAGAAAACTGAAGGTGAACGCAGTATTGACATACATTAGTCTTACACTGTTAAAGCCATAGCAAGCAATAAGAATGGGTTCACCATTATTCCTGTGCTGCCTGGAACTCGGAATGAGTCAAAAGAATAGGAATTCAGGAAACTACAGTTAATATCTAGTGCAGCACTGTCCAATAGAAATATAACGTGAACCACAAATGTAAGCTAAATATGTATTTTAAATGCTCTAGTAGCCACATTTAAAAAGTTTAAAGAAACATATCAGATAAATCTCAGTATCTTTCCTCTAATATATCCAAAATATTTCACTATTTATCAGTGTGAAAATTATGAGGTGTCTCACGTTCTTATTTCTTTTTCATACCAAGTCTTCGACATCATGCACATATTTACAGGTCCAGAGCATTTCCAATCAGATCAGCCACATTCCAGGTGCTGGAAAGTCACATGTGACTAGTACTAACCATACAGGACGGTGCAGTTTCTTCTATTTCTGCCGTTAGGTCAAAGGTTCTGAATAGTCAGTCTGCTGAATCTCCGGGGGCAATTTATGGATCCTTTGACTATCTAGAATCTAATCTAGATAAAACATGTGGAAGTACTAACAGAACAATTGGACCCCATATACTTGGGCAATTCCTTGAAGAAATTCCTTTACACAATGTGTGGAATATATCCCATCAGCTGTTACTAAATGTTGTCATGGAGCTCTAGAAGATTGTAACAACTATGAGCTTTTCCTGTTTGAATTACACCCAGTCAGGCCAGTGTAGAAACTGGCAGGAAATCTCAGTGACTTGGGTAGTTGGAGCATTCTGGGTCCACCAAAGCTCTGGGTCTTCCAGGGTGCCACTGCATGACCACATACTCAGCCTGCCCTCCCCAAGATACTGTTCCTGATCTCAGGGGATACTGAAACCTCGACCTCTCTCTCCTGTTTTCTAGTAGGAATAGCCCTTTCTTAATTTCAAGTCATTAAAAAGTGCTTCCTTGTTTCCGGGGGCAGTGAAAGGAAGGCTGGCATCTGAAGTTTTACATTAAAAGATGAGTGATCTAAAGGCCCCACCATGGAATACAGTTCTTTGAATGCTACTTGTTTTTGCCTGATAAATCATTTCACAAATCCAAAAAGTCCACTCTGCGGATTCGTGCACATATATTCTACTACAGAACAATTTTGCAAATTACACACACAGAGGAAAAAGTGGAAGCTTTAATTAATTGAACTAATTTTTTAAGCCAGCTTTTGGTTTGAGATTTTATGAATTTTTTTTAATATAATTTTTGTTCGTTTTTGTGGCAGACGTAGAGAGATGCCGCTCAGACTCCACTTCAAGGGAGAACTAACTGTCTGGCTGCAAGGAGGGCTGCCAGCTGTTATACCTTCAGAGTCTGCCTCAGACTTTGAGCTGGGGGCCACACTCCTCCCCAGACGCCCACAGCTACTGACCTAGCAGGGTGGTGGTACTGGAGCAGAGCCTTTTCTGCCCAATGCAGGACTCTTCTAACACGTGGTCTTTGCTATGGAGCTCCCCAGTGGGCGGGCAGGGGCTTGGTCGGGTCTGCATTGTAGTCTGACAACACTCCCCACCCCTTCTTCACAGATGTTTACTCCTCAGTAAAGCTTTTGGACCCTTAATCCCTCAGTGTCCGTTTCCCAGAGAACCCAACCTGTGACGATTTTCTATTTCACTAATTTGAGCATTGTCTTTACTAATTCCCTGTTTATGTTTTATTTTAATTTTGCAGTTTTGCACCTGTGTTCTTAGTAGGTTGCTTAGTTTACATATTTTCCATTTCTTTCTTTTTTAGTATCAAAAGCATTTAAAATGGGTGTCGCAAATGGGTAGACTTCAGTGCTTTTAGGCCAGTCGTGTACCTTTTAATTCTGCACAGGCCCCACCTCCACTTTTACACCTAGCTGCTTCCTACATCTACATCACCTACATAGGCCCTGAATACATTTGTGAATCCTGATTTAAAGCTATAACTTTTCTTCTTCTAAATAAAGCTTTAGGTGATCCCGCAGGTTTTGGTATAAAGCATTTACCTTTCTATTACTTCCTAAAAAATTTATAATTTCCATTTTGATTTTCTCTTTAACCTAGGACTAAATGAATGTTTCTCAGTTTCCAAGTAGTAAAGTTATTTTGACCATCTTTTATTATTTATTTCTAATTTTACTGGGTTATGAGAAAGTGTAGCCTCTAAAATCTCTTAAATTCATGAGGCTTCTCCTCTGTGATGAAGCATACAATCAATGGACATTAGAAAATAATTTATATTTTTAGATGCATGTGGACATATACATTGAACTTGTTAGTTATATTAATCAAATCATCTATTCTCTATCTTTTTGTCTACTTGACCACTTAAATTCTGAAAGAAGTATATTATAAACTCCTATTATGTTGTGTTTTTTATCAAAATCTTCTTGTGTTTCTAAGAGTTTTTTGCTTTAAATCTTAAGCTGCTGTAATAACTTAGTACATAAATGTTTATGGTTCATCCCTTCATCAAGGACTGAAAAAGTATGCCCCCTTTCGTCTTATTTCTTGCTTTTAGTCTTGAATTGCACTTAAAAAAAACCTTAGTGGCTTCAGCAACACACATTTATGATGTCACAGTCTCTGTGGGTCATAGGAATACAGGCATGGCCTAAATGGTTCATCTGCTTCAGAATCCATCATGAGATTGCAATTACAGTGTTGTCCACATGGAGGCTCTCATGGGATGCAATCAAAGTGTCAGCTGGGGCTGCAGTCTCATCTCAAGACTCAGCTGGGGCAGGACCCACTCCAAGCTCACTCACATGGTTGTTGGCAGGATTCAGTTCCTTGTTGGCTGTTGTTCCTTGCCAGGTGGCTGTCTATATCACAGTACAAAAACAGCCAGAGAGAGAATGTGAGCAAGACAGAAGTCATAGTCTTTCATAAGCTAATTAGGAAAGTGACATCCCATCACTTTTGCCATAGTCTGTTATAAACAAGTCACTAGAACCAACACAGAGACAAGGGGAGGGAATTACATGAGTGAATACCAGGAGATGAGGATCACTGGGAGCCATTTTAGAAGCAGCCTGTCACAGCTGGGTATAACATTTTTAGCTAGCAGTTCTCCTGTCCCAATATTCCGTAGATGGTATCCCAGTTTTTTCTAGCTTTCTGGGTCATAGATGAAAAATCCAATCCTAGTTTATTTTTCTTTGTAAGTGTCCAACCAGAAACTAGAAACTGCTCTGAGTATTTAAAATACAGGGAATATAATAATACAAGGAATGGATTACACTGGTAATGGAAGAACTGAAAAACCCAAAAGGAAACAATGAGGGGCAGCCCACAGATTAAGAATAGCAGGGAGCAAATACTTCCCCCAGGCTGCAGGGTCAAAGCACAGGGTGGTTCTTAAAAGGTTTACCAACTTATCAGAATCAGCTTCAGATTTATACTAGTTTAATTTTAGTGATATATAGAAATGATACTCCTATATAACTAGATAATTCTATGCCCTCACCCATCCCCCCTTCCTGTGTTATGATACATATTTCATCTCTTAATGTTACAAACCCAAGGATACATTGTTATACTTATTACTTTCCCCTCTGTAGCCCAATACAGCTTTGCTCCCACCCACTTCCTCTGTCATTGGCAAATATACTGCACACATGTTACTGTTCTACATGTTATAGGCCCAGTGATATGTTTTATATCTACATATAATATAGACACATACAGATAGCTTTATAGATTTACAGATATATAGATTTATATGGATATAAAATTATATTTATATAAAATTACATACATAATAAATATTCTATTATTTTATATGTATAATTTTATACAATTGCTTTTCAAATCAGTTAGGAGGTGAAAAGAGAAAGATATGCATTTAGAATGTCTTTATAAATAATTACCTTTATTTATGCTCTTTATTTTTTGTGTGTGGATTCAAATTAACATCTGGGGTCACTTGCTTTCAGCCTAAAGAACTTCCTTTAGTATTTTTCGTAAGGCAGGTCTGCTAGCAACAAATTCTCTCAGTTTCTGTTTATTTGAAGAAGTCTTTGTTACATCATTTTTGGAATACAGCTTTCTGGGATATAGGCTTCTTTGTTGACAGTTTTTTGTTTCAGCACTTTGAATATGTGCTCCCACTGCCTTCTGAACTTTATTGTTTCTACTGAGAAGTCAACTGATTGAACCTTCGGGGGATTCCCTTATAAGTAACAAGTCATGTTTTCTCTTGATACATTCAAGATTTTCTCCTCATCTTTGACATTCAACATTGTTACTATGCTGTGTCTTATTTGTGGCTCTCTATTTTTATCCTACTTGAGATTCATTGAGCTTCATGAATGTGTACAAAATTAATTCAAATACTTTAAAATCAAATCCCTTTCTGTTAGTTCTTTTCAAACAACTTGTTTCATTTAACTTACTCTGGTTAATTATAAAACCGTTACCTGAAAACTAGGTTTGCCTCTTGGTGGGTGTTGAGCCAAAAGACAGCCAAGCCAAAGATGGGGAGAAGGAAGGATTTATTACTCCACCCAAGTAGGGAGAACACTGTCTTTCTCTGTACAACAATATTGGGGAAGTTTTAAGCTAAGGGTACATGTATTTTCATGAAGGGACTTGGGCGTAGTCCAAACTTTAGCTGACTGAAGTCATGTGGGCCAAAAGAGATCAACATCATCATCCCTTAGGTTCCAGTGGATCTGGTGGTTGAACACCCGAGGAGGGTTTAAATTATGCAAAACAGCTTAAGACACTGCTTCAGGCTAGTCTTTACCACTGAAACAGAAGTTGGAGTCTTTACTCCTGATTTGTTATCTTTGCTATTATTACCTCTCTTGCCTGCTTGTCCTTTTGTTCCCTTAAGATTATTATTGCTGAGACTTGTTCAAGGGTAAGCATTGTGGTCAGACTTAGATCACAAAATGGCTTAGGCAAAAAAAAAAAAAAAAAAAAAAAAGGCTTATCTTACGTCAAGAAAATTATTCCTGGTTCTCTTTCTCTGGGGGACCACCCTACCCTATCTGCCTATAAAACTAATTAATGCTCATTGTAACAAAACTCATAAGGAAACATATAAAGAAAAAGTAAAATTTTGCTTCACCTTTAACTTCCTCTAAATCCTTAGTAATAACCAAGAATAACAGTTTGATATGTATCTTCCCGGACTTTCTCCAATGAATATTTAGATCTACTATATATTATTGATTTATTGAATATTTTTAACTGGTGGTGTGTAAACAGAAAACAGCTTTGTTTCCAGCCACACCCATCAAACAGTGTCTTCCCCCAGCTCAACAAGTGATTCCTCTAATAGGCAGTCTTTCCTCTGGAGCTAACCATTGGGTTGGCTGAAATGCTGTCAGATCTGCACTGTAGTCTCAGCCTGTTTCTGCTCAACCCTACTTTCAGCCCCCTTTCCTTTCATAGGTGTCATATCTGCATCACGATCTGCAGGCTCTCCCTGCTCAATTCTATTCCCCCCATTTCTTTTCACAGGTGTAAGATCTGTATCAGCATCTGAAGCTTTCCCTGCCCAATTCTGCTTCTCCTCCTTTTATCTTTCGCAGGTATTACCTACCCAGTAAGCTTCTAACACTCCTAACTCAATCTCAGCATCTGCTACCCAGAGGACCCAAACAACACGGTCTCCAAATTTCTACAGCGCAGCAGCCACCCTAGTTTTGGAAGAGTTCTCTTGGATCCTCTGCATCTGAAGGGGGAAACCATAGCACTCATCACCTTAGGCTATCACTTCTTCAACCTGGCATCTAGTTTGTATTTCAGTGAATTTGCCTCAGATGTCTGGTCTTCTCTTCACATGGACTTGGTGCTGTGGTAGCAATGATGCTTGAAGAATCAATTCTATATTTTAGTGTGTGCTGGAGATGGTGCCTGACAGAGCCTTGATCTACTCTTTAGAAAGTAGAGGTATGTATTGCCTATTGTCCTCAACTTTGAGCTTTAGTCAAAATTCCAAAACTATGGGTGTTGCAGATATTAAAAAGATAAGAAGAATATATTATAGGCAACTTTATGTCAATAAATTTGAAGTTTTGCATGAAATTCATAATTTCCTAGAAAAAAATAACTTGCCAAAACTAATTCAAGAAAAAATAGATAAGTAAATGGACCTGTAAGTATTAAACAAATAAAATCAGTAATTTTAAAAAGCTTCTCATAAATTTCAGACCCAGATGGCACCATAAGTGATTTCTACCACATAGTCAATGAAGAAAACATTGCAATTTATGCAGAGTCTTCCAGAGAATAGTTAAGAGGGGGAAGGGTGCCTTCTCCAACTCATTTTGAGTCTAGCATAATGTTGATACCAAATCCCAAGAAAGGTAGTTTAAGACAACCTACAGGTTAATTTGTATCGTGAACACTGTGGTAAAATCCTGGACAAGATATGAGCAAATTGAATACTGTAATATAAAAAAGGAGTAATGAGTAAATTGGGTTTATCCCAAGAATGTAAGTTTGATTTAACATTAAAAATCAGTCAATATAATTTGCCACATTAACTGATGAAAGGAGAATAATTATATGATCATATCAATAGATGCAGAAAAAGCATTCGACAAAATTCATGATGAAGAAAAACTGTAAGCAAATAGTAATAGAATGGAACTTCCTTAATCTTAAAAAATACCTATAACAAGCATCAAACTTAAAGGAGAAATATTGAAAGCTTTCTCTTCATATATCAGGAATCAGACAATGATATCCACTATCACTATTTCTATGCAACATTATGCTGGGCAGAAGACAACAATAAGAAATAAAAGATTTAAAGATTGGAATGAAAAAATTCAAACTGTCATTATTTTCAAATGATATGTTCATGTACATAGAAGATCAAAAGGAAAATACAGTAAATTACTATAATTAGAGAGTTTAGCAAGGTTGCTGGATACAAAATGAGTATTCAAAAATAAATTATAGAAATATTACAGGAGTAAATCTTTGTGACCTTGTTAGGCCATGGTTTCATAGACACTACATCAAAAACACAAATGACAAAAGAAAGAAATAGCTAAGTTGGACTTTATCAAAAATTTAAAATTTTGTGCAACATAAATCAGCACCAAGAAAGTGAAAAGACAACCCAGAGAATGGGTGAAGATATTTGCAAATCATATATCTAACAAGGGACTTGTATCCAGAATACATAAAGAATCTTAAAACTCAACAATAAAAAGAAAAATAGCCCAATGGGGAAAGGCTATTTGAATAGACATTTCTGCAAAAAAGCTATACAAATGGGCAATAAGGACATGAAAAAATTCTCAACATCGAAATCATTAGGGAAATGCAAACTAAAACCACGATGAGATATCACTTCACGTCCACTAGGATGACTATAATTTTAAAATATAGACAATAACAAGTTTTGGCAAGGATGTGGAGAAATGGAAACTCTCATACATTACTGATGGGAATGTAAAATGGTACAGCTAGTTTGGAAAACAATTTGACCATTCCTCAAGGTGTTAAACAGAGAGTTCCGATAAGCTCTAGTAATTTCACTCCTCAGTATATACCCAAGAGGAATGAAAACATGTTCACACAAAAACCTGTACATGAATGTTCATGGCAGCATTATTCATAATAGCCAAAAAGTGGCAACAACCCACATGTCCATCAAGTGAATAATGGAAAAACAAAATATGGTATATCCATACAATGGGGTATTAATCACTATGAAAAGGAATAAAGTACTGATACCTTCCACAACATGGATGAGCCTTGAAGACATTTTGCTAAGTGAAAGAAGCCAGTGACAAAGGATCACATATTATATTATTACATTAATATGAAGTGTCAGGCATTTCCATGAATTTTGAGGAAGACAGGGGGCTTCTGCAGGGTAGCAGCAGTGGTAAAACATGATTAACATCACTTAGAATTCACATTCAGGAGAAAGTCCCACCCTAAGTAAACACTAAGAACAGATTTGAGACCTGGTGATCAGAGCACTTAAAGTCAAAAGAAAGGGGCCTGAAAATTGCACACAACAGAAGGCTTGAGAGGAAAGAACGCAGTAACTGAGAAGGGAGAAGTATCCATTGGAGGAATAGCATTATAGAATCAAAAATTCAGTGACCATGCCCCCACAAAAGCACCATTTATTAAAGAAAATGTACTTTTGTGTATCAACAGAAGAGGGTGCTCTTGAACCAATAAACCAAACAAGGCATCCAAACCTTTTTTTCCATATAGCATCAGCAGTTACTGCTGAACTAGGAACTTCTAGCACAGTTTATAATGATTAGAAAAGGAACCCAACATCCGCGCAAAGCTACTTTAAAAAAGAAATGAGAATCAAAACTTCTCAGCTGATAGAAATAATTACTCCCCAATAAAAACAACTGCAAAGCAGAGAAAAGCATGAATTAAATATATTAAACAAACAATTACAGATGTGAAAGAATATTATGAATCAGAAATTTAAAAACAGAATAGAAACAAGCAAACAGGAAAATGTGAAGTGAGTGCTGACTGAACTCAGGAAAGAAATTGAAGAAAAAGACAGAATCATCTCAGAAGACTAAATTACAAAGTACCCAAGGTAGAATAGCCAAGATTGAAACATTCAGTACAGGAAAGAAAGAATGAGAGTGAAAGAGCTAAGTCAACCAAAACAAAATAAAGAGGTAAAGAGGAAACTGACAGATACACCTGGAATTTCTTAAAAAGAAAAAGCCAACAATGGAACAGAACCAATATTTAATAGTGTAATTGTAACAAAACTTTCTGGAAATAAGTAAAACAACACCTGATTCTACATATTTCTAGAGCTCATTGTGTAATTGGCAAAATTGACAGTCAACTCTGAGATAGTCTAATAAAACAGACATTAATAATAAAAAAAAATTCCTTTGAGTCTACAGGCAAAACAAAAAACAAATGAACAAAAAATGAGTGACCTACAAGAAAAGAAATCAGGTGGCAACACACTACTTGCCAGGATTATAGAAAGAAGACAAGAGTGAAGAAACATTTTAAAGAAATTTAAGTTAAAAAAAAGTAGGAAGTGCTCGCTTTGGCAGCACATATACTAAAATTGGAACGATGCAGAGAAGATTAGCATGGCCCCTGCACAAGGAAGACATGCAAATCTGTGAAGTGTTCCATATTAAAAAACAAAGAAAGAAAAAAGTAGAAGCCAAGGATCTCAGTTTTAAATGTTTAAGAACTCAAGAAATTTTGTATGCAAGAACTCTTTCTGAGGATTCCACTAAGGGTCAAGTTTCATTCCGCTAAAAGATGATTGGAAAATTTTGGCAAGAGAACAGATAGTGAGGATTGGATAGGTTTAATTATACATCTAAGACAAATATGAGGATAAGAATCGAAGAACGTTCTCTGACGAAGTAGAAATACAACTCAAAATGGGAGCAAAGGAGGAAATGTAGAATAAGCTCAATGATTGCTACCTAGGTTATAGGTGGGAGCCAAAGGATATCATTTAAATTAGCAAACCAAATAGTAGAAACCTAGGTGGTAAGGAAAACGGGGACTAAAAGCTGAGATCCTTAGCTATTCCAATATGGCTTCCTCGTGCTGTGACTCTTGTGGTATATTTTGAATATTTCAAATATTAGATAGGCTTCATGCTCCTCTCTCTCTCTCTCCCTCCCCTTCTCTCTCTCTCTCTCTCTCACACACACACACACACACACACACACGCACACACAGCCACCAGCCCAGACCATTCATTACATAACACTTCTCCATTCTATGTTTTGTAATCTTATGGTGACACTCTCACATTCTCAGCCCACAAAAAAGAAATACTTCACCTTCCTGCTCAGCCAGCTGCTCCACTTCTAGCCAGGGAATCCAGCTCCAATTCAGCCTGCCAAAGAGCTTCCAGGGCAGCTTTATTTACACAGTTTTACACAAAACATTTGTCTGCAGGGACAGCATCCCTGCCTTCAGTCGGAGCCAGATATTGAAAGGTTATTCTCTATTCTGGGAGGTTGTTGAAATTTAAAGGTTTTTAAAATTCTAAGCTGTAATAGTTTGCTTTAGGGCTCACTCAGTCGCTTGATACTCGAACCATAAAAGAGCAGACAGGAGGTAGTTCAGAAAAAAAATATGAAAGATGATGCTGGCTTTTAGTTCGAGGTCAAAATATTTTTTACCATGTTAAGGCAATATCCATCTATTCCTGTTTCACTAAGGTTTAACCAAATATTATCATAAAGAAACATTGAATTCTCTCAGATGCCTTTTGGGGCACATATCAAGAAGATCATATGTTTTCTACCTTTCACCTATTAATAAAATAAATATTATAATATTAATATATTTCATCATACTGAAGCATCTTCACATTTCTAGAATGAATACTACTTGGTATGGTTAATGCATGACGGCAGTCTGTTATTAGTATCTCAGAGTTTTTGCAGCAACATTTTTAAGTGATATTTCATCAAATTTATTTTTTAATTTAGTTTTTTATTTTAAGTTTTAATTTATTTTGGGGGGTAATTAGGTTTGTTTATTAAATTATTTATTTTTTAGAGGAGGTACTGAGAATTGAACCCAGGACCTCATGCATGCTGAGCATGTGCTTTACCATTTGAGCTATATCCTCCCCTCATCAAATTTATTTTGAACAATCTCTTTTTCTTGACTGACTTTTTTTCCTACCAAATCATCTCTTTCTATCAAGAGCAGAGCTTATCTACATACCACGGCCCAGCACCATGCATGGTCCCTACCCAGTCTAGGATTCCTTTTTATACCATGGCTGAGCCCAGCACAAAGGAGCCCTCATACAGCTCCCATTCTCTAACCACAGTAGCCAGTGAGCTGGGAGATGGCCCTCTGCCTAGTTCAGGACCCTTATGCAGACCTCCACTCCCCAAATCGCTGAGCAGACAATCTTCCAACACATACCGTATCAGTAGGATTTCCCCTGTCCAGATTAAGGCTTATATCCATACCACTGTTCAGCAAAGGATAGTCCCTACCCATTACAGGGCTCAACACACATGACCCACTCAGGAGCCAGCACTGGACCAGAAAGTCTAAATCTATGCTATGATTCCCACTAGACCACAGTTACTCCAAAACCATAGTTAAGCACACTAGAATTCAAGTCTAAACCATGAGCATACCACTACTCATCAAATCAAGAGACAAGCATGTGCCAAGAACAGGGTTCATATAAGTATATACCACTTCAGCCAATCATTCACTCATTTTTCATTCATTAAATCTATATTTATGAACATCTACTATATGTCAGGCATTGTGCTAAAGTAGCCCCCACAGCACTCTGACAGGTAGTCCCCTAACCATACCAGCAACTAGATCTAGCAAGCCAAGAGTCAGCCACATCTTAGACCAGGCTTATAGCTATACAACCTCTCAAAATACATTAAGTGCCTCTAAGTACCTTCTCAGCAAAGAGCCTAAATCCACACTAGGACTCTACAGGGGACAGCTTTCACCAAGGACGGGGTAGGATCCATACCCATATACATACCAGAGCTTAGCACACCAGCCCTAGGCCAAAGCCAAGCCTGAATCTTTACCACTGTTCAGCAATTATGGGATACCCTTTCCTAAGCACTTGGCTTACACATATGTCAATAGCTTAGCCACATACCACCATTAAGCACACTTGGGAAGGCGCCTCAGACCATGGCCTTAACTTTATCTCTGCCCTTGTAAGCCATGAGACAAATCTCACCCAGGTAAGTGCCCAAGCAAGAACAATCAACTCAATTCTCCACACCATTTTTGCTTATATCTATAGTTTATTCATTTTTATTGAAACATAGTATTCCACTGGATGAATATGGCATGTTGAACTATTCACTCTTGAGGGACAGCTTCTATAAATAAATAAATGAATGAATGAATACACACATATACCCCAGGGTACATAAGAATGTATTTCTGAAGATATATACCTGTGTGGAAGTGTTCAATCATGAAATAATGTGTATCTTCAAATTTAGTAAATAATAATACACAATTTTCTAAAATGGTTGCAATGGTTTAAAAGTCTCACTGTTGCTCCATGTTCTTGCCAGCCATTATTAGTGTCAGGCTTTTAATTTTCACCAGTTAAGTGGGTATGTAATGGTATTGCATTGTGGTTTTAATTTGCATTTCCCTGATTACTAATGAGGTTAAGCAAATTTTTGTGTTTACTATCTATTTGGATTTACAATTTTCTGGAGTGACTAAGTTTCTAGCCTATTTTTCTATTGTATTATCTATCTTTTTTCTTATTTATAGTTCTTTATTTATTTTGGAAAATAGCTTTTTTTTCTACTTAATTTATTGCAAATATCTACTCCCACTCTGTGACTTGTCTTTTTTAAAAACTTTTTTTATTGAAGTATAATTGATTTACAATGTTGTATTAGTTTCTGGTATACAACATAGTGATTCAGGTATACATATATATTCTTTTACATATTCCTTTTCAATACAGGTTACTACAAGCCATTAAATATAGTTCTCTGTGCTATACAGTAGGAGACTTGTCTTTTCATCTTATGGTATTTTCTGAGAAAGAGAATTTAATTTTAAAGCACTCAGACTCATCAATACTTTCTTTTATGGTTAGTTTTACATGTCTTTTTAAAGAACTCTTTCCTTGCTCCCCAATTTTTCTTTTATTACCTTATGAAATCTTCATTGTTTAGTCATTTACATTTAGACCTTTAATCCACTGGCATTGATTTTTGTGTATGGTATGAGGTAGGGGGTCCAATTTCTTTTTTTTTTTTCAATACAGATAGTCAATTGTACCAGCATAATCTGTTGAAAACGCCATCCTTTCCTCACTGCTCTGTAACACCATCTTTATGCACGTGTGCACATATGCAGCAGTCTGTTTCTGGGCTCTCTGTTCTGTTCCAGTGACTTAAGTATCTTTCCTTGCATTAATATCACACTATTAATCAACATAGCTTTACAATAAGTCTTGATATTTGGTCAAGCAATCCCTCCCACTCTGTTCTTCAAGAGTGCCTTGGCTATCTCTGGCCCTGTGGATTTCCACATAAGTCTTTTAATCAGTTTGTCAAGTTCTGCAAAAAACCTTCTGGGGCTTTAACTGTAATTGCATTGAATCTATGGATTAGTTGACTTTTTTTTACTATTGTTGGTTTGCAACCTGGGAAGTACCCTGGGTGAAATTCAAAACTAGTCCCTGTACACAGAAGGTAAGGAGAGACAGAGGAAAGAGTCAGACCACCCCAGATTGGTGGTGGCAGTTTTAGAAAGTAAGGGAATCTACATAGAAGACTTGTCTTGGGTGAGACAAGTAGACTTTGCATCCACTCATCAGAATCTTAAAAGTTCAACTGGGTTCAGTCACGTATACCGGTCCAGATGGCCTCAACAACACAGTGCTCTCTCAAGGTTACGCCCTTGAAAATACCTCCTACTGTGGGAATGGTGGACAGAACATACATTCCAAGGACCAGGGTGGGGCTGAGGAGCATCTGATCACCTGGGTCCAGCTGATGGTCACATCCCCTCAAAGACCTCCTCCACCAAAAATATTTAGTCTTCTAATCCCTGAACACAATATATCTCTTCATTTGTCTAGGTCTTCTTTAATGCTTCTTAATAAGGTTTTATATTTTTATCCATAGAGTATGTAAGCTTTTCCTGTTATATTTGTTTTAAGGTTTTCCCAACATTCTACTATGAAATTTTTCAAAAATATAGAAAAGGGGAAAGAATTTTCCAGTGAATACACACCACCTTGATTTTACCATTAACATTTCACTACATTTGCTTTATCATGTATCTATTCGTCTCTCTATCCTTCTATTCATCCATTAAGTCCTGTTATTTTGGGTGTATTTCGAAGTAAATTACAGACATTGGTACACTCACCCCTAAATTCTTCAACATACTATTTCCAAGTGTTTTTCTCTTTTGCGATGCTACTGGTTGTATCTTTATTTTTTAATTTCCACTTTTCTGTTTGTTGCCATTATGTGGGAAAAAATTAATTTCATATATATATATATATACCTTCTATCCAGTATTCTTGTTGAACAGTCTCTTTAATTCTAATCATTGATCTCTATACACTTTTGGAATGGTTACATACACAGTCATGGCATATGCAAAGAATAAAAATTCTGGTTTATCCACTTAAAACCTTCTATCATTCTTCCCTTTCCTGCACTGCATAGGACCTCCACTACAATGTTAAAGAGAAATGGTGATGATAGTGGGCATCTTCATCATGTTCATGACCTCAAAGGAAAAGCCTTCAATTGCTCACCTCAAATATGATGATGCCTATACATTTTTTTCAAGATCCTTATCAAAGACATTCTTTTCACGGGCAGAGTATAGCTCAAGCAGTAGTGCACATGCTTAGCATGCATAAGGTCCTGGCTTCAATCCGCAGTACCTCTGCTAAAAATAAATAAACCTAATTATCTTCCACAGCCAAAAAAAGTTTTTAAAAAAGACATTCCTTTCTATTATTTTGCTATTAGTTTTTGTCATGCATGGATATTGAATTTTATGGTTTTTTCTGCATCTTCTGAGATTAGCACATGATTTTCCCCTTTAATATGTTAGTATGACCAATTAAAACACTTGATCCCCTGATATCAAAATATCTTTGCATTTCTGGAAATAAACCCAACTTATTCAAGATATTTTATCCTTTCCACTACATATTGTTGGACTTAGTTTGCTAAAATTTGGTTTAGGATTTTTGCATCTATGTTCATAAATGAGATTGGCCTGTCGTTTGCATTTCTCATACTGTCCTTGTTGGGTTCTGGTACCAAGGTCATAGGAGCCTCATAAAATGTGTTGGGCAATATCTTATCTCTAGTCTCTGGAAGAGATTGGAGCTACTTCTTCAAATATTTAGTAGAACTCAATTGTGAAGCTCTCTGTGTCTGAAATTTTAATATTATTTGAGTTTTCTAATATTTGTCTGTATCAATTTTGGTAAGATGTGTTTTCAGATAATTTATCCATTTTATTTAAGTGTTAAAATGTGCAATATAAAGTTAGTCACGATATCCTTTTATTATCTAAATGTCTTCTAGCTCTTAAACTAATTGATTGCTCACTACATTAGTAGCTCGCTGATGGTTTTAAACATATCTTT
>NC_045732.1:95366357-95575056 GCF_009834535.1 Camelus ferus | reverse complement strand
AAAAAGGGAAAGAAAGAAGCAAGGAAGAGAGAGAAGGCAAAAAGGAAGAGGGAGAAACTAAGGGCAGGTAGGGAGCAGGAGAGGGAAGGAGGACAGAGGGAGGAAGGAAAAAACATTCCAAGCATAAATCTCAAGAGAAAAAAAAGAGAGAGAGAGAGAGAAAGCTATAAAACAGGAAGACTTTCTTTGTGACAGGAATCTCTAGCAAAGAGAAAGAGAGGCACTACAGACAAGTGATCAAAATGTGGGCTGTGCTCGCTTCGGCAGCACATATACTAAAAGTGGTGATACAGAGATTAGCACGGCCCTTGCGCAAGGATGACCGCAAACTCATGAAGCGTTCCACATGCAGAAAAAAAAAAAAAAAAGCATGAGCTTTGGAATCAGACAGCTCTTGGATCTCTCTCATGTCTAGATGTCTAGACGTCTCGTGTTTAGGTGGCACCTTACAGTTCTTTCATAATATGCTGGTATGGCTTCATTTTACAGTTCTCCCACTTCCAAAAATCTCCAGGCAAAAAGCAGCCACAACTCCCCCTACTTGAAGGTCCCAATAGTTAATAGGTCCCAGGGTTGGATTGCTAAAGAAGACTCAGAGGACCCAACACAACAACGCTTACAATTGTACGATTTACTGCAGGAGAAAAGTATAGTGGAGCAAGAAAGTAAGGATATGCATCACAGGCAAAGGCTGCTTCACAGAAAGGAATGTGGAGAGGCCAGGCGCAGTCTCCAATTGGTCTCTGTAAGGGTCGGGCAGGATGCACTTCCTCTCTCAGATCAGGGACCACAAGAAGTTCAGCCCTAGAGCCCTGGGTGGGAATAAGGTATGCGGCATCAAGACCGGGTGAAAATCATTAATCTCACTATAATGAAAACTAAATGCTCTAGTATCTACAATATATAAAGAACACTCACAATGCAACAATAAAAAGACAAATAATCCAATTAAAAATGGCCAAAGCACCTGAAAAAACATTTATCTAAAGAAGACAGACAAATGGACAATTAGCCATGAAAAAATGCTCAACATCAGTATTATTAGGGAAATGCCAACCAAAGTCAGGAGATACTACTTCACAGCCACTAAGATGGTTGTAATTTTAAAACAAACAAACAAACAAAAAACAATGGGAAGTAAGTATTAGCAAGGACCTGGAGAAATGGGAACCCTCAGACATAGTGGTGAAAATGTAAAATAGTGCAGTTACTGTGGAAAACAGTTTGGCAAACCCTTAAAAGAGTTAAATACAGAGTTGCCATATGACCCAGCAATTCCACTCCTAAGTATATACCCAAGGAAATGGAAAATATACATTCACAGAAAAACTTGTACAGACACAACTCACTTAGTTGTGCTTTACCTTATTACACTTCGCAGAGACTGTGTTTTTAACAAATTGAACGTTTGTGGCAACCCTGTGTCCAGCAATTCTGTTGGCGCCATCTTTCCAACGGCACTTGCTCACTTCAAGTCAGAGTCACATTTTGGTAATTCTCACAATATCCCAAACATTTTCATTACTATAATAATTGCTATGGTGACTTGTGATTAGTGATCTTTGATGTTATTATTGCAAAAAAGATGACTCACTGAAGGTTCATATGATAGTTGGCATTTTTTAACAATAAAGTATTTTTAATTAAGGTATATATATATAATTTTTTACATAATACTACTGCACACTTGACAGACTACAGTAGAATGTAAACATGACCTTTATGTGCACTGGGATACCAAAAAGTCATATGACTTGCTTCATTGTGATAACTGCTTTATTGCAATGCTCTGGAACTGAACCTGCAATATCTCTGAGGTGTGCCTGTATGTGAATGTTCATAGCAGCATTATTTATAATAAAAAGGAGGAACAATCAAATGTACATCAACCGATGAATGGATAGACAAAATATGGTATATCCCCAAATGGAATATTATTAAGCCATTAAAAGGAATGAAGTACTGACACATGCTACAACATGGAGGAACCTTGAAGGTGTTTTCCTAAGTGAAAGAAGCCAGTCACAAAGGTCACATATTGTATGATTCAACTTATGTATGAAACATCCAGAATAGGAAAATCCAGAGAGACAGAGAGGAGAT
Source organism: Camelus ferus (assembly GCF_009834535.1). NCBI lineage: Eukaryota > Metazoa > Chordata > Mammalia > Artiodactyla > Camelidae > Camelus > Camelus ferus. The sequence goes on along the minus strand of NC_045732.1, from coordinate 95,572,953 downwards.
CAATAGTTGCCAGGGGATGGAGGGAGAAGGGATTGGGGGCCACAGGGTTTCTTTTTGGGGTGATGAAAATATTCTGAATTTAGACAGTGGTGTACAGTATTGTGAATACACTAAAAGCCATTGAATTGTATACTTTAAAATGGCAAATTTCGTTACGTGAAGTTATTCTCAATTAAAAATAAATAAAACAATGCTGACAATGTAGTGCCCTAAAATTCCTGGGACCCATGGTCACAAAGCCACACTAGTAATTAGCCCTTTCAGGGTTACTACATGCACTAACCTTCACAGCATCACTGCCAAGGAAAGTGACCGCAAACCAGAGCTGAGACCCAACTCCTTTAGGATAAGGCCTCCAGAAGAGGGCCCAACCCGTGCCACCTACAGGCAGCCCTCCCGCCACCACCCCGCCCCCCACCCCGGCCCTGATGCACACCCACGGTCTCATGCTGCAGCTCAGACCAAGGCCCCCCTAAATTTCCTCCGCTCTGAACAGCAGAAGGGAAGGGAGCCCTGCTTAAGACTGACACTCCCTCCAATGCCACCACGGGTGACCATCTGTCCTGGTTTGCCCAGGGTTCTGTCCCCATTTGAAAATGGGAAGTCTGGCTTCTGGAGAAATCCCCCAGTCCAGTCCCGGGAAGTTGGGAAGCCACCCTTCACCCCCAGGATGGACCGTGCCCGGCTCCGCAGGCAGGAGGGGCCTGGCTCCCCCTCTCCGTGCCCAGAAGCCATCGGAGCCCCGCGCTGGACCTGAAACTGGAGGGCCACTGCTGCTCATCCTGCTGCAGCTGGGCGCTTCTCCCGCCGAGCCGAGCGGAGCCGAGCCCAGCCCAGCCGAGCCGCCGACGCAGCCTCCCGCTCTTCTGCCTGCCAAATTATCTTTACTAACAGCGGGAATTCAAGGGCCCTTCATGCCTCTCGTGATGACTGAGTCTGCACCGACGCCTCTCAGCTGATTCAACACACATTTACTGAGCGCTTAGCGGGGTGATTAGAGGTGGCCCTCGCCGCCACTCGCTGGGGGCTGGCCTGCTCTGACAGTCCCCCCTCCCACCCCCGCAGCTCTTCCCGCAGCCACGTGCAGGCCGGCGGAGGCTCCTCTCCTGCCTGCTCCTGGGAGCTCAGGAATCCCGCGCAGGTCCCCGCTGCTCCCTGTGCTTCCAAACACCAGCCCTCCACTCCAGAGGTGCCTGGCTTTGTTCTGCCCTGGCTCAGAGCCAGGCACCCCGCCCTGTCGTGAGGACCCAGAGATGAGAAACTGGGGGCTCCTGCTTGTGAGGACCTAAGATCTAGATGGGGAGAGATGATCGCCCCAAATGCAGGTCACACTGGGCTAGGGCTGGGTGTGCCAGGGCTCCTTGGGGAGGGGGCACCAGAGAGGTGTGCAGAGAAGGGGGCGGTCTTCAGGGGCCCAGAGAACAGCATCCACGGTGGGGGGTAGGGGGGCATGAGATGGCACAAAGGGTGTGCAGAGAGGCAGGAGCAGAATCCAGGGACTCGAGGGAAGAGAGAGCCTCATGGAGGAAGTTGAGACCCAGTGTCTGAGCCCCCAACCAGGTCCAGTGGATGCAGGCTGGAAAAGCAACTTTTGGATGTGGCAACTGGTGATCTCAGGAGAGGCCTGATGGCAGAGACCAGCTTCCAGGGGTAGAGGAGTGAATGGCAGGTAAGGAGGTGGAGACGGAACTGCAGAGTGCTCTTCTAAAGCTTGGCTCTGATATGAATAGAAATAGGAGTAGAAAGGACTGGCTTTGGTGTCTGGGATGGAAGAGGTGTCACAGGTTATAAGGGGAACATTGGGAAGGACCTAGTAGAAAAGGAGTAGATGAGGAATGAAGAGAAAGAACAGAGGGTTCTGGTTGGGGGCTGGGGCCAGGCAGGCAGCAAGGTGCTGAGGGTGAGGTCCCAGGTTGAACCAAGTCTCTCATTTGTTACCCCGAGCAGCTGAGAACACGGTGTCCCTCTTCTGAGGGGTGGCATGTGCACAGAGCCTGGGCTAAGCAGGATTGTCCTGTGCCTAGTTGGGTGAGGGTCCGGGGAGGGTCCAGTCCTGTAGGCAGTTGTTTCTGCCAGTGCTGTTCTACTGAGCCAGTGGTGGCATGGGGCATGACTGGGGCTGTCTCATGGTTTACTGAGAGCCAGGCAGGGATCCATGTCCAGGTCTGATTGGGGAGGCCCTTCTCAGACTATCCTGAGCAATGGCTTCCATGTGACTCATGTCCTGATGGTTCCTAGCCTGCCAAATGGGGGCATGTGGCCTTGGCCCTACACACCCTCTGAGGCTGTATCATCCATCTGGCTCTTGTTCTTGCTTGGGTTCGAATCTGTCCCCTGGTGTGTTACGCATTGGTATGAGAATGGGTTCTGGCTTGGGAGGTGGCTACTTCATGGAAACCTTTAAAGATATGCAGGGGGAGGCCTGGTTTTCAGGTAAGAGTTGGCTCCCGATTTGCTGAGTAATGTGTGGGTCTGAGCAGTGAACGGCGATCTGAGCAAGACTTTGTCAAGGTGTATTGAGGGCTGAGTGGGTTTAGGCTTTGACAAGATATGGTTGTCCCCACATGTGGTGAAAGGTGACATATGTGGCCAGTGCATGACCTTTCACTTAGGTTTGCGGAGTAGTGCTAGGGACACCACATGGGCTGCCTGGCAATGTATTGACTAGCCATGAGATACTGGGCAAAGTTGATCCTAGAGAGTTAAGCAGTGTTATGTGTGTGTCAGCCTTAGTCTGAGTTTGGGTGGAGGCAGCCTCATGGTTTTTTAAACAGTGGTGCAGCTATAGGCCCGGCTCCAGGAAGGGGCCATGTTATAATATGCTGAGTGGTGGCAGGATATGGGTCCCTGTCTGGGTGGGTGCTACACAGCCCACCAGCAGTACAGCAAGCTGCCCATTTCTGCACCCTAAATTTCTGCTGGAATAGCATCACCCACTCCTCCATAGAGCAGGCCTATTCTGAAGCAACTATGGTTTTCACACACGATACTTGATTCTCCCTACATCAGTCACATCAATAGCTTCAACTTGCCTGCGGGCCAGGGTGTCTTCCCAAACATTCACTCTGCCCATAGACTAAGAAACCTGGATAACAAACACGTAGTGAGGACCTTCCCTTCCACCACTCTCGTGAACTCTTTGCCTTTCCTCTAGCTTCTCTATCATCTGCCACCTTCTCTACCTGTGCCATCCCCAGTGATAGTTTCCGAGCTTTCAAGAGAGTACATTTCCCCTGTGTACTGGGTTAAATGGTGATCCCCTAAATTCATGTCCATCCAAAACCTGTGAGTGTAACTTCATTTAGAAATAGGGTCTTTGCAGAGGTAATCAAGTTTAGATGAGGTCATACTGGATTAGGATAGACCCTAAATCCAGTATGACTTGTGTCTTTATAAGAAGAGGAAATTTTGGATCCAGACGCACAGAAACACACAGAGAGGAAGAAGGCCATGTGAAGACAGACAGAGATTGGAATGATGTATCAACAAGTCAAGGAATTCTGGCAACCACCAGAAGCTAAGAAGAGCCATGGGAAGATTCTTCCCAAGAGCCTTTGGAGGGAGCATGGCTCTGCCAGCACCCTGATTTCATACTTTCAGCCTCCAAAACTGTCAGAGAATAATAAATGTCTGTTGTTTAAAACCACTCCTTTCAGGTAATTTGTTACAGTAGCCATAGGAAACTAATGCACACTGTTTCCAATTCTTTTTGGTTAGACGCTGTCTAAATGTCAGGATTTCTTTTAATTTCTTTAGTATGTTCCTCTTTGGACAAGTGAGTATAATTTAGCCAACTGGATTTCATCAAACATCTACATCTGTCAAGCAACTGTCACTGCTAAAATATTACCAGTGCATGTTAGCTAAGTGGTACCTATGTAAAATAGGACCAAGATTGTTTTTACAGCATAACAAGTGAATTTTTAAATTTACCACTGATTTAAAGCACAGAAAGTCTTTTATTCTAAGAGGGAACGAATTCTTAAAATTCCTAGGGAAATGTCTTTCATCAATCCTGATTGCTCTGGGTTTTTTTCTTTCATCTTATTAATTTTAATAGTATAGTTTTAATCCATTTTTATAAATAAATTCACTTCATATTTTGAGGGCTATTGTGTTCTTATTTAGAATTAAATTTCTAGCAATTGCTTATTTGGGTCTTGGTGCTATATGATAGAGCCTAGTCAGCCATAAAAATTAATAAAATAATGTCATTTGCAGCAACATGGATGAACCTGCAGAATGTCATTCTAAGTGAAGTAAGCCAGAAAGAGAAAGAAAAATACCACATATATATATATGATGGAAGGAAACCAGATATATGTTTTATTCCATCCCCTTCCCTTCTTTTTTATAGTTATTTGCTGTCGTACAAAACATTCTCCCTCTTTTTGCTTCATCCCACTATCAAACACTCCAACGATATGCCTTCTACTACCCTAAATTCTCCCATTCATGTCTCCTTTTGCCAGTCCCCTGCCCTGTCCCAATTTCTCTACTCCCTCTTCCTTCCTACTAGGTGTTATTAAAGAAACTCTCTAAATCACATTGCCTGGATTCTGTACAAAGTCAGGGTCTCAAGCCACCCTAATGGGTCATAATGAATGGCCCTTGAAGTCCAACCCAGGAAAGGTATAACCTTTGGGTCTAAGGTGGCCCTGGCTAGCAGATGGTTTGCCAGGATCCATGCGTCACTTAAAACTCACTGCTTCAGGCTGTACGATGTGATGGATCCTCAATTTATTCCTTGAGCTTTAGTAGCTTGCTGGTCTCTCCTCGCTCAGGTCCCAGCTTCTGTCTGTTCACTAGTCCATTGCTTCAAGCTGAACCTTGCCCAACCTTTGTCAGTTGCCTTAACTACTGCCATGCCCAGCCAGGACTTTGACTTCCACACAGGGAGATTTTTAAAACCCCGATTTATTGAGCCACACACTGTGCTAAGTGCTTCACACCCACTATCTTGTTTAACGCTCACAACAACCATATTAGGTATGAATTATCCCCCCTTGACTTCAGCCAATGACCATGCCTTCCTTCAGCTGATGACCATGCTTTCCATTGTACAGAAAAGAATGAGGACATCAAAATAAGCTTCCCCAATTTCCTTCTTCTTCACCTCAGAGTCTCTCTGGATCTTCAACTGCTTCATTTCCTTTACTCCAATTATGAAAGCATGTCAAATGGGCAGACAGAAACAGAGGGGCATCTGTGAGATAGACATGGTCAATCCATGGTCTCAAGGAGCACAGACCTAAATGAAGTCCATGCAGATCAACAAGAGGTGTCTAAAAGGAAGCACCAAGAGCCTGCCAAGAAAGTTCAGAAAGCTGTCATCCAAGGAGATGCTGAAATCAGAAGACAAGGAAGGAGCCCAATAAGGTCTGTGAGGTTAAGAATATACCACTTCTTGTGGGGCACCTATTGATTTCTGAGAACACACTTCTTTTTCACCTGGAGTCAGCCAGTGTGTAAGAGGCTTTCACCCTTCAGCCTATTCAAGGCACTACTCACTTTCCTATCCCTGCCTTTTCTACCTGCCAAGTTAATCACTCAGATGGTTTCAATTTTACCTCTGTAACCACCACTTTCCTACCTGGATAGCTCCAGAGCCCTCCCTGATGAGTTTCAATATGACTCCAAATATCCCAGTTCCCTACCATGGCCAAGGACCCCAGCCTGCCTTAGCTTTGAGGAACGTTAATACCTTCCTATCATACTTGTCCACCATCCAAGACGAAGCCCTTCTGATCATCTATCCTCTCGCTTCCTTTCATCTCCACCTGCTCTGTACTTCCTCACCTACCCAAATTCCCACTGCACCTCTCCGTCCCAGATCACTTCACTTGGCCCTAGGGAATTCTCATTCAAAGATAGACAAACTCTCTTCCATGGAAACTCTCCCACTTTCTGGCCTTAAATGAAACATGTTTCTCTCCTCAAGATATCTCTTCCCCTGCATCTCCCTCCAAGCTGCTCATCCATTCATTCTCCACATACTACAGTCAGCATCCTCCTACTACGTCATCACTACTTCCAAACCATAACTCTTTCAATATGGCTTCCTTAAAGTTTATACCATCCATTTTCTCTTCGTCACTGCAGTAGTCTAATAACCTCTTGGCCAGCCTCTCTCTCTCTCTCTTATTTGTTTTCTTTTTTGCCACTTGACTCACAGTCTTCCTCTCTAACAAATTGGTCACCATCCTGGGCAATCTCAGTGTTCTTATCAACAAGCATCCATCTTGGGCACCTACTGTCCAGGGTGGGAGGAGCATTTGGACAGCCTCAGTTGACTAAACCTTGTGGTTTCCTGGTGGTTTCTCAATATGAAATCGGTACAGAGATTTGTAGAGAGATTCAGCCTTGTGGTGTCCAGGACAGAGAGTCTAGAATGATTACAGCTGAGTAGAGTTTCAATAGATTTGAATTTTTCTCTGCAGCAGACTTGGTCTCCAAGTATCTGAGATGGTGAGATTTCTGGGGAAAGGTATTTAAGCAAGAGTTGCAGCAGACAGATTCTAGGCTTATCTGCCACAGTATTCAAATCAAGTCAATTACAAAGAGACTGCCCTCTGAATTAAAGTTTCATCATGTTAATAAGTAAAAAACACTATTTCGATAAATATTTCTTGAGAATATATTATGTGCCAGGTATCATCCCAGGAGCTGAGAAAAGGAAAAATGGAGAAAAAAGAATCCCTGACCCCATTGCTTAAATCAGTTCATAACTGTTTAACATAAATCATCCATATGTCAAGCTGAAATAATGATACTCACTTCACAGGGTTGTTGTGAGTTTTAAATAAGATAATTCATATAAAGCAAATAGCTCAACAAATGGTAAGTAAGTGGTAAAGGCATGGGACTATTATGAACTCTTCTGCACCTCCCAAGTGTGACCACCAGGTGTCAGCCTCCCCTAGCTAAACCCTACCAGGCCAAGGGTGACCAGGTCGTCTACCCTCTCCAATAGGAGAGGAAGAAGCAAAGGACCTGGACTCAACTATTTGTTCCTCACCTACTCCTGATCAGAGCTACTAAGGTGCAGAAATTTCTTAGCACCAATTTCAGGTGAGAACTTGTATGCCTGCAGAGTAAGCCCAGTGGGAAGGGTTCTGCAGTCTCCCTAGGCACCACAATATGGAAATGACCAAGATCAGGTCAAGAAGAAGCAGAAAAAAGGACATTAAAGGCCAAGAGAGGCAAAGGAAAACCAGTTCAGGAAAAGGCCAGGAACAGAGTGAAATAGGAGGAAGAAAGAGAGACTAAGAGAGAGGGAAAGATAAAACTTTTCTTACTCAGTCACCTCCCCAGGGCCTCACCCAAAGCTTTACTAAAGCCCTCTCATTTAAGCCACCAGCAACCTGAAACCCCCACCTCCCAGGCTCCTGCCACACGTCAAATCCCTTTTTAATCCTTGTAATCCCACTGATTCTCTAGCTGGCTTTCTCCCGGATATATTTCAGAGAGGAGCTTTAGAGTCCCTGGCAAAGAACTCATCATTCTTTTTTAGCCCATGTAATTTCTACTTTGTATCTGAGCTGCCATCTTTTCCAGACTTCCCTGTTCTCCTTATTAGAAACTATATTTCCATTTTTTGAAAGATGCCTTTTCCCCCCGTACAATAGCCTCTTTGACTTTGCCAGTTAACCAAGTTGCATATTTTATTTCCCAAGTGCCTAGTATTTTTGATAGTTGGCATACATTTTCTCAGGCTTCCAATATGGTATTTTTTAAATAGTCCAGAGGCTTCCTGTGGATTATTGACTTTTTGAACGTTAGTCTTAATTTTTCCTAATGTCTTATAACATGTGGCATACCCAAACAGGAATAGGCCTGTTCAGACCCCATGGTGAAGTAGAGCTGTTGACTTAGTGTACTCTCTGTGGACAGAACGCGGCCTGCAACTGTTTTTCAGGACCAACCACCAGTTAAGGGCTCTTCCCTTAATCCAGAAAGAGATCTTTGCTTGGGAATTTCTAAAGAAAACCTAAAAAATTAATTGAGAAAGCAGAACCTACACTATGTAAAAAAGAAAGAACAATGTAATAAAAAGTAAAGCATGTTACAATTACTATCAGTTAATATAGCTCAGTGGTAGAGTGCAGGCTTAGCATGCACAACGTCCTGGGTTCAATTCCCAGTACCTTCATTTAAATAAATTAATAATAATATAAAGGCCAAACTTGTGAGCGATCACTAATTCCTTCTCTCCCTTAGTTAAGTGTGGCAAAGGGAAGTGAATCAATTTCTAGGGCACCACAAAGATTCTAGGAACTAACAGATCCAGTTACCTGAAAAATCTGAACTTGGATTTCCTGCAAATCACGATCAAACCAGGTCACTGCCAGCTCACTCAAAAGAGGCCTGAGCCCTTCCTCTCACCCAGCTGCCACTGTCTCTATCCATTGTCAATAGAGAAATAGCCTTATTAGGGAAATGGCTCTGCTCTGCCTTGGCCACGTTGCATATAACTACATAGGCAAAGGCTTGGACTATCGGAGTGGTGGAATGCCTTCTGATCCTCCTGGAACATGAGGGGATGGGAGCCCTGTAAGGAGCGCCTGCGAGGCCATCTCCCACTGGCCTCCCTACCCATCCTGGGAGGCTGTCTGAGATAGTTTCTCATCCCCGCCCTGGTTCGGATAAGGCGTGGAGCTTTCTATCCTACTCCTTGAGAACAGAGTGGCAGGACATAAAACCTTGTTGTGGCAGCTCAGCTCCTCAGGACAACTTGTTTAAATGTCCTTTTTAGCGTGTGGGACAAGGATCACAGGGAGCTGGCACCTTAGGCTTATTCTTCTTTTTGCTGTCTACTTAAGTGGTAAAATGTCTGGATCTGGAGGTGACTCACCATATCTTACAGGTCAAATCAGTCAGGCCTTGGCCTTGCCTTGTCTAGTGCATGACCTTGACAAGCCTTGAGCCATTCCACACAACCAAGAGGTGATTGTGATCAAAGCACAATGGGTTGAGGCTGCAGCTAATTCCACTGATAAGGTCTGAGTCCTCCTACCCGCTGGAGGCTGCTGCTGCTTCTAACACTAAGTGAGAGGCCTAGAGACTAATTTGTTCCCCTTCTGTACACCTCAGCTAAGATTGCCTTTGAGACACAATAACATCTCCAGCATTTTTCCTATTTTTTGAAATTGAGATATAATTTACATAAAATTAAATGTAGATTTTAGGTGTACTTCTTGATAAGTTTTTGACAAACATATATATACTCACATAAGCACCACCCCTATCAAGATAAAGAATATTTTTATCACCTCTAAAAATTCCCACTTCAACTTTCAACTAGTAGATAAATAAGTCCGAGAGATCTAATCCACAGAATAGCAGTTATAGTCAACAATATTATATTATAAACTTCAAAGTTGCCATGAGGCTAGATCTTAATTGTTCACACTACAAAAAAGAAATAATAATTATGTGGCATGATAGAGGTGTTAGCAAATGCTATTGGTAATCATACTGCAATATATAAATGTACGAAATCAACATGTTGAACAACTTAAATGTACACAATATTATATGACAACTGTATCTCAATTTTTTTTTTAAAGTTCCCACTTGCCCCTTTCTAGTCAATTACCACCAGTCTCCTCCAAGGGCAACCCCTGTTCTAATTTCCATTTATAAATGCTTCATATACTGGAATAATAATAATAAAAGCATCTAATACTAAATAAATAGTTCAAATACATGGACTCATAACGTATGAACTCTTGTGTATAGCTCCTTTTGCTCAACTTTACGTTTCTGAGATTCTTGTAAATTGTTGCATATATCAGTGTTATTTTTTTAATGCTGAGTAGCATTCCATTGGATAGATGTACCACAGTTTGTTTATCCATTCACCTGATGATGGACAGTTGAGTTGTTTACAGTTTTGTGCTATTAGTAATAAAACTGCCATTAATATTTGCATATAATTCAACATTGTTTTGAATCCTGAAGAAATGCTTGTTTGCATCTTCTTTTCCTTCTATTATAGAATATTTCAAACATAAAAACAAATATAGAGAGTAATAAAAAGGAATATCTGTGTAACCCTCCATTTTTTTCCCTTTTAGATAGTTTTCATTTTTTAGAGAACTTTTAGGTTCCCAGCAAAATTGAGCAAAAAGTACAGAGTTTCCATACACAACTTATCCCCACCAATGCACACCCTCCCCTATTATCAACATCTCTCACCAGAGTGGTATATTTGTTACAGTTGATGAAAAACACTATGTTGTACACCTCAAACTAATATAATATTGTAAATTGACTATACTTCAATACAAATAAATAAATAAAATCTCTAAAATCTAAAAAAAAAAAAAAAACCCAACCAACCAACAAAAAAAACCCAATTTGCCTAGATGCTTCAAAAAAGTCACTATCATAAAAGGCACAAAAAATGCAGTGGAACTTTACTAGATTAGAGGCTAAATGAAATGACAACTAAGTACAATGTATGACATTTGAGTGGATTCTAGATGGAGTTTAAAACTAAAGGACATTATTACAGTAATTGGAGAAATTTTAACATGGATTGTAAATCAGATAATAGTATTATGACAAACATTAAAATGCCTTGAATGTGATCAGTGTATTGTGGTTATGTAGAAGAATGCCTTTGCTTTAGGAAATACATGCTGAAGTATTTAGGAATTAAGTGCCATTTGCTCTCAAATGATTCAGGAAAAAAAATGTGTATTCACACATAGATAAAGCAAATGCAGCAACATGCTTACAATTGATAAGGGGTGTATGGGTATCCATTACACTATTCTTGCAGCTTAGTATTTTAAATGTTTGAAAATAAAAAACTAGGGAGGTAACTATGTTGCAAGGGGCATTTTTGCACATATCTTCTTGGGCACATGAAACTCTAGGTTATGTACTTAGAAGTAGAATTTCTGAGTCATAAAATATGAGCATCTTTAGCTTTACTAGATTTTGCTAAATTACTCTCCAAAATGGTTGTATCAGTTTATAATTCCACTACATTTCACCACATCTTCATGCAACACTGTCAGTTCTCATGTATGCCAATCTGATGGGTGTAAGTGTCTCATGATTGCTTTCCCCCCCAAATTTTCTTATGAAAAGAATTTAAACATATAGTAAAGTTTTTAAAAAAAGTATTCAGTGAATTCAGGTGGTGGCTCTATTGAGCATTTTGTCTTATTTGCTTTATCCCATATCTATCCATAATTCAATCTACCATATTTTGTAATGTATTAAAAGTAAGTTGAACACATCAGTAGACCACTCCTAAACATTTCAGCATGCAGATCATTAACTAGAGTTCAACATTCGCTTACAGATTTTTAAGGTAAAATTTATACACAGTGGAATGCCCAAACCATAATTGTATATTCACTGAGTTCTAATAAATGCATATACACCTGTGTAACCCAAACCTCCATCCAAATATAGAACATTATTGTCACCCATAGAAAGCTCCCTAACTCCCCTCCAGGTCAATCCCTGGCCCCATTCCCACCAGGTAACACTATTTTATTTTTGTTTTTGTTTTCAAGAGAGATTCATTTTGTCTGTTCTAGATACCATATGTACTCTTACTCTTCTGTGGAAGATTTCTTTCACTCAGCATAATGTTTGTGAGATTCAACCAGGCTGTTGTATCTATCACTAGTTTGTTCCTTTTTATTGCTGAGTAGAATTCCATTGTATGCCACAGCTTGTTTATCCATTTCTCTGGTGATAGACACTTCGTGCCTTTTCAGTATTTGGCTATTATAAATAAGGCTGCTATGAACATTCTTGTCAAGTCTTTTTGTGGACAAATCTTCTCATCTCTCTTGGGTTCTTACTGTCTTAATCTGCATGTCTCTGATTACTAATGAAATTGAACATATTTTCATATTAACCATATTGCATTTTATATATTGTCTTCATTTGGGGGGGGTAATTAGGTTTATTTATTTACTTATTTTTAGAGGAGTTACTGGGGATTGAACCCAGGACCTTGTGCATGTGCATGCTAAGCATGAGCTGTACCACTTGAGCTATACCCTCCCCCTTCATTTTATATACTAGCTACTTCAATGTTTTGTTCATTTTTCTGAGCTGTTTGTCTTTAATTTTTTAAGAAGCTCTTTATTCAAATGCTAATTATGTATCTCTTACGTGTTGCAAATATCTTGTCTCTCCTTTTGTTTATGGTATGTATTCTTATGCAGAAGTTTTAAATTTTACCATAGCCAAATTTACCAATTTTTCCTTTACATTTTGTACTTTATCTATCTTGTCTACCACAGGGATCTTCAGTCTAAGGTACACATTCCCTAGGGGTATGTGAAAACTTTTCTAAGGTGTTTAAAACTACGGATGGCATTGAAGGAATCAATTTCTAGATCCTCAACTTTTATAGCTATTCTTTCCTAAAATTGTAATATATCAGAATGGCTGTGTAGTGGCCTCATTCTGGGTCTCCTTTTCTACCTTTCTTCTCACAAATGCCTGCCTGTATCCCTTTTCCCCAGCCTGAATCTTAGTATTGCACATTGTCCCAAGTATAAAACCTCTGGTGAACCAAACAATGGGGCAAATCTAAATATTGGTGTTAAAAGTGTACATACTGTATTATATGAAATTATAGAACAGGGAAAATGAATTCACAGTGAAAACAATCAGAACAGTGGTTGCTTCTAGGGTGGGAATGAAGATTGACTACCTTAAATAAAAAAACACAAAAGCAAATAACAAGCATGTTGAAGTATTTAGGAGTGAAGTGTACTAATGCCTGAAACTTAACTTTGAAATGCATAAAAACATAAGATGGGTTAATGGATGGATAGAAGGCTAGGTAGATCGAAAGATAGGTAATAAACATAGCAAAATGCTACTTATAGAATCTAGGTGCTGAGGATATGGACATTTATGTACAAGTCTATCAACTTCTCAATTTGTTTTTAATTTTCCATATTAACATGTTAGGGGGAAAAACTACTGATGCTGAGGAAACCTCTACTCAAACTGTTGTGTCTTTCTCTGCTCCTGAGAAGTCCATGAGAACAAAGCAATGGGAGCTTTGGTAAGAAATACTGAAGGTGGCAATGCTTTATTTCATCTGGGCAACATCTACCTTAGAATTCAGAAGTGAGATAGTTGTTATAAGGAAAGCATTAACATATTTTTATTTGAGTTGAAAAACAAAGTCAGACTTTTAAAACAAAATAGGTCTCATTTGACTTTTTTTTTCTTTGGATGAATAGGAGTGACTCTGCCAATTAGAATATATGGTAGGCATTTTCCATAAATTGGATAAACTTAAATCAGCAGCTCCAAAAAGTTTTAATGAAAATATATTTAAAGCACAAGATAAAACAGAAGCATCTGGTTTTAAAATACTATATTGGTAAAAGTTCACTCAAATTAATAATATTTTTATTTTTCCAACCTTTCCTTTCTGAGCATATCAGGTAAAATAAGTTACCCATCAGGGAAAATAAGTGAAAAAGTAAGTAGGCATGGTTACTAATCATCTAAAAAGCTTTTTTGTTACAGTTCCTAGAAACTGATAAAGTGCATGGCTCTAGTGAAAGAGTAACAAATCCTTTTGCAAGTCAAGTGGTTTCCAATCCTTTGCTTTCAACAAATTTGAAGGAAAATATAATCAGGCAGTCAGAAAATCATAAAAAGACACTTTGATAGATCACTATATGGTTTTGGCAAAAAAAAAAACCTCAGAGTTCAAATGATTAAATTATTAAATAAATAAATTCCCATATTCTTATATGTTTGAACAAGTTTCTCAGTGTATCCCCTATAAAAATAAAAACAGAAATAGAATTGAAGCTGAATTCTCATTCTAGCAACAAGTAATATTTATCCATCCATACAAGGGAGGGAAAAAAATCCAGTTCAATCAAGGGTGCATTTCCAATAAAATTTGACTTTTTGTGTTTTCCATTCATTTATCAAAATGTATAAAATATTTATATTTTGAGCAATTTTATACTAATAATAATGGTTACAATAGCTCAGTGCAGAGAAATAGTAATAGCTAAAAACTTATTTTTATAAGACATTTGTTAAAATTTTATTTTATATTCATATTCTTGCTGCAAAGAAATATGATAGGGTAATCAATAAAAGACTTTTAAATATAACATATATAATATTAAGATAAAATTCTATGAGGGAAGTGGAATGGAAAAATGAAGTAAAGACAAAAATAGATACAAGTTTTCTGGCTGTTAACGAAGAACTTATTCCTTAAATTTTCAAATGGGTGATGGTGAGTATCAAATCACTACAGTATTTAGAGTTCATTTAAAATAACCATGGATTTGATTTTTATGCCAATATTTACAATAGATTGGAAAGTATACCCCCTGTAATTATTTTAACTCATAATGAAAACATTTTTATGTCACATTGAACATGTGAAAGAGGATCCATAATTTTTCAAAATTCTTTTATTAGAGATCTGAGAGCAAAAACCATGAAAACCACTAGTCTAAGAAATCTTTTTCTACCCTATGATGAAATTGTATTCTCTTATATTTTCTTTAAAAATGTAAAAGTTTTGCCTTTTACATATATACCTCTAATCAAGCCAGAATTGATTTTTTTTTACAGAGTATCAAGTAAAGAAATATATTTTCCCCCAACATGTAGCCCCAATAGACCCTGCATCATTTCTTGACTGGCCCATCCATTCTTTCCTTTTCCCTCCTACTGATTCATAATGCCACTTTGATCATATGCCAACTTTCCATATGGAAACATGTGGGTCTATTTTGGGAATTTCTTTCTACTTCATTGGCCTCTTTACCTATGTGTGGACCACATCACATTGAGTCCCCACATCTTGTTCTTTTTCCTCAAAATTGTCTTGGCTATTCTTGGCTGTTTGTTCTTCCATATGAATTTTAGAATTAGTTTGTCAAATTGCATTAAAATTTCTGTTGGGATTTTTATTGGAAATGCACAGGATCTATATTTAGATTCATTTGGGGAAATATCTTTATGATATTGAGTTACTGCAGTGGCAGAGAAGCTAGTTGTCTATCCCAAATCCATTCTCTTTTCCTTTCTAACAGAACCCTGACTTATTTTGGGTGGAAATGTGCCCAGATAAAAAAATACACTTTTCACTCTCCCTTGCAGCTAGGAATCGTCAATAGGTGTAAGTGCAAGTTCCATAAGGCTTCTGGGAAGGGTCTTTAAAGGGAGGGACCTGTCTTAGATAGGAAGACATGACTCATCCTCAGCTTCCCCCTTCTTCCTCTCAAAAATATCCCCTTTTCACGGCTCTTGAAATCATGACTTTACACTCCATTCACAGCCTCTGCTGTGACCTTCCTCACTCCCTGGTTACTTTATTCCCTTCCTAAGCTATCTCACCACCACTCCCCTCCGATCCATTCTCTGCATTACTATACCAGGGTGGTTCTTCTAAAACCCAGCTCATTTTACTCCCTTTCTCCAGAAGTGGTTCTCAAACCTGGCTGCACCAAAATCAGCTGGAAAACATGGAGAAGCTTTATATTTTCCTGAAACATAGCCCACATTCTCTGACTCTGAATCACAGGAGGAAGGAGTATCCCCAAATCAGTAGTTTCAAAAAGTTCTTCAGGTGATTCTATTTCACCATTCAGTTTGGGAACCACTGATATATGATATTTAATGTGTTGTGCAAGGTGTTATGGATTCAATTGTGTTCCTCCAAAATTCACATGTTGAAATCCTAACCCCCAGTCCCTCGGAATGTCACTGTATTTGGAGCTAGAGCCTTGGAAGAGGTAATTAAGTTCAAATGAGGTGGTTAGGGTGGGCCCTAACTCGATATGACTGATGTATTTATAAGAAGAGGAGATTAGGATACAGGCACACAAAGAGGAAGGACCACGTGCAGACACAGGGAGAAGATGGCCATCTGCCAGCCAAGAGGAGAGACCTCAGAAGAAACGGAACCTGCCAATACCCTGATCTCAGACTTCCAGCCTTCAGATCTGTGAGAAAATGCATTTCCATTGTGTAAGCCGCCCAGTCTGTGGTATTTGTTATGGCAGCCAGAGCAGACAAACACACACGGATTTTATCCAGGCTCTGACTACCTCTCTAGAGCCCCAGCTCTGTCAGGCTCCATCCATCCTCCCATCACTACCCACCCAAACCTCCAACACTTAGTAGTTTTGAACTAGAGTTGGGCAACATAACTTCTCTGTACCCAGTTTTCTTATCTATAAAATGGGGATAATAGTATTATCTCCCTAGGGTTGTGTGAGGATTAAATGCCATCAACTATGCAATGCATTTAACACGGTTGTGAACATATAAAATATTCAATAAATGTTAGCAGCTACACTCAAGCCATAAGGCATTAACGGCCATCCTCTAAATGTATGCTGTCTTACTCCACTTCCATGACATAGCACATGCTGACATGTCTGCTTAGAATGCCTTTTTCTCATGGCTTCACCTAGCCGACCCTTGATTGCCTTTCAGGACTGAATTCCTGGTGCAGCCAGCTCTTCCCCTAGTCTGGAGCCCCACCCTGGGCTCCCACAGCACCCTGTGCTCGCCTCTATCAAGTCAGAAGCCATTGCAGGGTTTTCAGTGGAGGACTGACCTCATCTGGCTTAAGTATCTACTATATGACAGGCACCATTCTAGGTTCTGAGAATAAAAAGAACACTTAGCTCATGGGGTTGCTGAGAGGATTACAAGAGATAAAGTGTGCCAAGTACTTAAGACAGTGCCTGGCATATGGTAAACACTCAGTAAATGCTATTATTATCTATCTATATTCAGGACACTACCTCACAGCCACTGACGTCTTTGGCCTCTTGCTCCCAGTCTTCCACTCTAAACACAAATCCCACTACCATCCTGGGTGATGACCCTTCCAACATGCTAACCTCTCTCCTGGATCTCAACTCCAGTAGCTTTCACCACTACCCTACTCCAGACACACTGTGACAACATCTTGACCTTGACAATTGTTGGACTGTTGGATTTTTGCAAACTGAATAGATTGTGTATAAATGTACAAATAGATTCATATATAGAAAGCCCAGGTGGAATCTTCCTTTAGCTTGAGGCAAGACTGTGCTCTTCAGTCTCCACCCCAAATAAGCAACAAGTCGCTTCTGTAAGACTGGGTCCCTGGAAGATAAAGGCAGAGAAGGGAAGGGGAGGGCTGGCTGGAGATGCTAGTTTTGCCTGCATAAGATAAGAGGAAATTACAGTTGTAGCCTTTCTGGAAGCAAGGAGGGAATAAGAGGTTAGTGATCAAGATATCTGTGAAAAGTCAGGAGATTGAGGGGCAGATGCTGCCAATAGACACTGTTCAACATGAATGATCGTCACAAAAGCTGTTCTCTGACACTGAGTTAAGAGTAATCCTGTGCAGGTGTGCACCCCTTCCTGCCAGAAGAAGTTACATCAAACCCACGGCTCCAAGGGCAAGGCCTGGAAGTCAGGGTTCACCCCACCTCCTTTCACTCAAATACTTCTGTATCTATTTTATTTATTTGGACTTTCACTTATAACTGCTTTTGCAAAAAGTGTTGCAGTGCTAAACCTTTGCTGTTTCCCTCAGCAGATAACTATGTATTTTACTTTCCCTAGAAGCCAGCTTCCATTGAGGTGCGGTGACTACCCTCACATTCCTCTCTACTTATCCACATCTCATGCCCTCGAGCCTCTGACTATGTGTCCTTTTTCCTGTTCAAGGTTAATGCCACTACTCATGCTTGATCCCATCTCTTTCTCATTTCCTGAGTCTTTATGCCATCAATTTTCCTTTCTCCTATAAGGCTGAACCATATTAAATTGCTATTGGGGACATCTAGCAATGGTGGAACATTGGCAATTTCACATGGTTTAAACTAATATATCTTTGTTCTTTCCCTCTCTAAATTTTCCTTTTCCTCAACCAAAACAATTACAAGAAATTATTGTACAGGTTAGAGTAACCTCTTCATAGATGGTGTTTAACTTCTCACCTCCATGTGTCCCTGAATATAAAATCTAGACACCATACCCCAGATATATCTGCCTTTGCTGTTCACATCTCCCAACTGACAATTCACCCACAAGTATTTACCAAAGGTCTGGCATGTTTATGAAAGTTTTGATCACTCATTCAACAAACATCTTCTGAGTACCTACATTGTGCCAGATACTGTCATAAGCACTTGGAATGGATCACTGAACAAAACAAAAACCCCAGCTCTCTTGGATCCTATATTCTAGCAGGGGTGGGAGGAGGGAGATATGCAATAAACATAATAAATAACTATATACACATACGTGTGTTAGAAAGTGATAGGTGCCACGGAAAAAAGTAAAAGTAGAGCAGGGAAGGGAGATAGGGAGTGCTAGAAGTTGTGATTTAATTTCATTTAAAGAATTAATTTATTTATTGAAGTATAGTTGATTTACAATACTGTGTTTGTTTCAGGTGTACAGCATAGTGATTTGTGTTTTTTTCAGATTATATTCCATTATGGGTTATTACAAGATATTGGGTATAATTCCCTGTGCTATACAATAAAACCATGCTGTTTATCTATTTTATGTATAGTAGTTTGTATCTTTTTCATCCCATACTCCTAATTTGTCCCTCCCTTCCTCCCTCTCCCCTTTGGTAACCGTAAGTTTGTGAGTCTGTTTCTGTTTTGTATTTAGATTCAATTGTATTATTTTTTAGATTCCACAAATAAATGATATCATATAATATTTGTCTTTATTTCACTAAGTATAATATTCTCTAGGTCCATCCACATTGCTGCAAATGGCAATATTTCATTCTTTTTTATGCTTGAGTAATATTCCATTGTGTGTGTGTATGTGTATATATATATATACATACACCAATATATACAATCCACATCTTCTTAATCCAATCATCTGTTGATGAGCACTTGGGTTGCTTCCACACCTTGGCTATTGCAAATAATGTTGCTATGAACATTGGGGTGTATGTATCTTTTTGAATTAGTGTTTTTGTTTTTTCTGGATATATACCCAGGAGTGGAATTACTGAATCATATGGTAGTTCTATTTTTAGTTTTTTGAGCAACTTCCATACTGTTTTCCATAGTGGCTGCACCAATTTACATTCCCACCAACAGTGTATGAGGGTTCCCTTTTTTCTGCATCTTGGCCAACATATGTTATTTATAGGCTCTTTGATAACAGCCTTTCAGACAGGTGTGAGGTGATAACTCATTGTGGTTTTCATTTGCATTTCTCTAATAATTAGCAATATTGAGTATCTTTTCATGTGCCCGTTGGCCATCTGCATGTCGAGAAGTTGTCATTTTAAATATGGTGGTTATGGTAGGCCTTATTGAGAAAGTGAGAATTAAGCAAAGACTTGAAGGGTGAAGAACAGCCATGGAGATATCTGGGGAAAGCATTCCAGGGTCATAGTGGTGTTGATGAAAGTTGGTGATATTCTGAATGTATTGTGAAAATTGAGATGAAAGCATTCACTGATAAACTGATGTGGGATAGGAGAGGGGAATTAAAGATGACTCCAAGGGTTTTGGAGAAATTTTAAAAAATGAGTTACACATAGATCGTGCCATAAGTGAACTTACAATATAGGAGAGATAAGACATGTACACAAGTACCTATACTACATGGCAGCAAGCACTGTGCTCAATAACAAAGGCACAAATTCAAGTGTCAAGCAAGATGAAGAAGTTCTGGAGATGGATGGTGAATGTACATGTGGATATATTTGATGTCACTGAACTGTACACTTAAAAATGGTTAAAATGGTAATTTTTATGTTATATACATTTAATCACAATTTTTAAAAGGGTGCTAAGAAAACCAAAAACAAAAATTCAAGTGCCTACATTCAATAGCTTGTAATAACCAATAATGAAAAAGAATCTGACAAATATATATATATATATATGTATAACTGAATCACTATGCTATACACCAGAAACTAACACAACATTGTACATCAACTATACTTCAATTTAAAAAAATATATATATATATATATATATAAAATTTCCTTGCAAGTCAAAAAAAATTCATGTGCCAAAAGAGTTCAGAGGAGGAAGAAGAGATGAGCTTCGGCTAAGGGAATAGAGAAGGCTTTGAGTAGGGGCAGTCTTTTCACCTAGGCAGAGGGAGCAGTTTAAGCAAATTGATGGAAGACAAGAAGGCTGAGGATGGGCAGGGGCACAGCAAGTGGTTCCATTTGTCAGAAGAAGGGAGTGTGAACAAGAGGCTAAGGAATTTTAACATTATCTTGGTGGCAGCATTGAACAGTTTAACTCATATGGCCTTGGGGAGGCTGAATTGTCGGGGACCAGTCTAGGGACAGAGGGGTCAGTTGGGAGACTTGGGTAATGGCCAGACCCACCTGTAATCAGACAGATTAAGGTTTGAATCACTGTTCCAGCTCCCACACATACTAGCAGTGTGACTTTGGGCAAGCTATTGAAACTCTCTAAACCTCAGTGTCTTCATCTGTAAAATGAGGAAAATGATAGTTAAATATTTCATAAGATTGCTGTGAGGATTGAGTGAAATATATATTTGCTTGCAATTACTATTATTACAGTAAGTCAGATGTGAGATTTCCAGAGCTGTGACAATGGGAGAGGATCAGAGGGGATATCTTAGCAAAAGCCTAAGAACCAAAAAGTTTCTGCTTTTCTCCCTCCAAATTCCCTTTTCATGAAGGGCAGTATCATTTGAGGATGCAGGTGATACTTATGATCTTCCCCTTGACATGAAACATTATCATTCAGAACCTCTCATCTCACTACACTAGCCTGTAAGGTGGCCCAAGTTTCTGAAGTAAAATTCATCTGTTAGTCTGATTCATTTATTGATTCCTACAGCATATTTGAAATAAATCCAGGATTATAAGTATTTTATGTACACAAATTTCCTTCCGCTTTCTTTCTTCCCTGTTCATTTTCCCTTCATCTCCCAATCCCCTTCCCGCCCCGACTGAGTCTTCCTTTCTTTTCCCTTTCACCCTCCCTCCTTGGACACAGATCATATTCTAATCTCAGCTTCCTCGTTTATTTGGTGCGTGCTATCGGCACAGTCAGCCTCTCCGGGCCTCAAATTTCCTCTGTTAAAATGGGTTTAAGAGAGTGCCTACCTTAGAGGGTTGTCAAAATTAGAACACACAACAAGTCCTATGCCGACCACAGTGCCTGGACTATAGTAAGAACTCAACCTGTTCGCTCTCTGTCTTTTCATCCTTTTACCTCTATCCCTTTACTCCTCCACCTCAGAGCTCAGCATATAAAAACCGTGGGAAAAAACACCTCGAGCCTACAGCAGGAAATGCTGGAGCTGGGGGCGGGGACTGCGCGGTGCCCACTGCGCATGCGTGCCCGCTCCTTCAGGTTCTGGGCTCCAACTCGGGGGGGTGGGGTGGGGGGAAATAGGGCTCCATTTGTCCTGGTTCCCCCTTTCCGACCCCAGGAAGTGGCGGGACCTCGGTGGCGCCCCGAGCGGGCTCAGCGTTAATCGAAGGACGTCCAGGCCCGAGGGGTAAGTTCGAAAATGGCGGAGGGGAAAGAAGGAGGGGCTTTGCAGGGCGGGAGGCTGGCCTCGCGGCGAGGGTAGAGGCAAGCTGACTGCGGGGGGCCCAGCGGCGCGGCAGGGGCCGGGAGACGGACGGGCCGCGCCGCGTGCCGTGTTTCTTTGAGGCCCTGACGTGCACGCACTTTGGATTCCCCAACTCGGGGTCCTCCCAGGGAATGGGCGGGCTGGTGGATGAGCGTGAGGGAGACGGAGGGACTTCCGTTTCCTTTTCGACTGGGGCCTGGCCGCGGCGAGGAGTTGGCATTTCCAGATTGGGGCTTGGGCTGCCCCTCCTCCAGGACCCTCCCCTCGGCACCGCGCGGGGCGCCGCGGGCGATCCAGGCCGGCTCTCCTGGCGCGGTGGGTACTGCCCGTACGGGCTTCCTCATCCCTCTCCTCCCCTCCCCTTTCCTTCTCTCCCCTCCCTCCCCTCGGGCCCGGCGCTGCGGGGGAGGGCGAGAAAGCCGCCCCTGCCCTGCGCTGGTGGCTCTCCCGGAGCTGCTTGCCCAGGTCCTCGCGAATGCCGAAGGAAGGCGTGGGTACGTGGGTGGCTTCAGGCCGCCCGGGTGCCTGCTTAAACCCCGTGGCCCCTAAGGTAAATCGAGTCAAAGAACTTTTTTTATAATGATCAAAGGGGGGACACCCCCCCCCCACAGCTGGTGCCTGTGGCAGGTATGGAGCAGGGTGGAGTGTGTCTGGCGAGGGCGTGTGAAGCAGAAAGAATAGGAGTCAAAGACCTTCCGGAAGAGGAAATTAGTAATTCTTTCCAACCCTTGCTGCCGTGGTCACCTCCCTAGCACCTTCTGGGAGTAAAACAAAATTCAATCTAACTTTCAGTTTCATTATTTTAACTCCATTATACACTTAATTGTTTTCTTTTCAGGAGGAGGGGAATGGTTATTGCTGACACTAAGCAACAGCCCTCTCCACCTCCAAAAAAGAAAAACGTCAATCAAAGCTTTGTAAAAACCTATCAGATTTTAATAATCTACTACTTTGCTTTCAAATATAATTACGTCACTACTCATGTCACAAATGTACTACCTTGATAGCTAATGACACTTAGAAATTTACTCTCGTAAGATTGGAGGTTGCTTTAGTGCTTTTCTTCTCTTTTTTTACTTAATATTTGTTACATCCAGTTCAAGAGTACACTGTTACAGACGGCCATCTTAGAATTATAACGTTTTAGAGTTAGTTGGAAGGGATCTTAGTCCAACCCTGATATTTTACAAAAGCATAAACTAAGGCACAGGAAGATTTCATGGCTTGCCTAAAGCTACTTGATTACTTAAATTAGAACCCAGGTTGTCTGGCTCCTAGCTCAACACTCTTTCTGCTCAGCTGCTTCACATAGCCTCCAAGCAAGAAAATTAAATGTATTCCGTGCACGTTTCTGAAGCATTTACCACTTGTGCCATGCAACCGTGCTACTGCTTGCTGTATATTTAACATGCTTATGAAGCCAGTGCTGGAGATATTTTTCCCCATCGTTCAAGAAGTGGCAACAGTTTAGCTTAAAAAGATTTCTACATACGCACCCATCTACTTGTATGTGCTTAACTTCTTGAAGGAGGCACAGGAAAAATGTTAACAGTGATTACTTTGGGAGGTGGAGGGGGCTGGGAATCTTTTACTTTGCATTCACATGTGACCGAATGTACTGTTTGAACTTCTTATCATAAACAAGTATTGATTTTATAACTAAAAACAAGTTTTAGAGTTCATACACATATATGTATATCCATATAAACAAGTCTCAATGGTATGTGTGTATGTATTTATATACATACATACATTTATGTCTCAGTGGTTTGTATTGTAAAATCCGCGATGGTTCATGTCAGCCCTACTGGCAGAGCAGTCCTGATTTTTGGATGCTCACATTTCTTCTTTGGTTTTCTCCTATTGCTCCTAATGTAAGAAGGTAGCAATAATATATGTTATTAGTCTTTACATATTTTTATAAAATGTGCTAAGCTTTTGATTATTGAGTAATGTAGGAAATAACATTCAGGATATCAAATTTGGCACAATGATAAAATTTTGAATGTAGAATCTTTGCGGGTAAGAATCATAATAAAAAATTAAGTCTGAAGCGGTCCCTGGTGATTAGTGGTTCTTTTGTTTTTATGAATAGGTTAAGACACAAGAAAAAGTGAATTGCCCAAGGTTATATATCTGATTATTAATAGAACTTGGACTAGGGTCTTGGTCCTAGTCCAGTGCCCCTTGTACTATACCTGTAATTTTATTGCTTTCTAGTACATTCGATGACTAATTAAGGGGACAAAGTAATGCTGACTAAAGGTTAGTCAGGCCCATTTCAGTAGATAAGAATTACTGTGATTAATGTACCAGTTAATTTATATAGTGCTTGAAATAGTAATGTAAATGTTCTCCTTATATTTGGTTGTAGACATTAGCTTGTTTAGTAAATCCTTTTATATTTATTTACATATATATTATTATGTTTATATAATATTTAGCAAATATTATAAATGCTTAGAGACCCCAAATACAAAATAACGATATTTCACTGTTTTTGTTTGGTCTCTTATTTAAGCCTGGTAGCTGGTGCTAATAGAAAAAAAAAAAAGCTATGGTTTATATTTTAAAAAAAACTAATGAGTGCCTACTGTATATGCCAGGCATTGACTATGTGGTAGAGTTCCAAAGATGAATATGGCAAAATAGATGCCCTTGTTCTTTTGAGAATGGGAGATCATCATGAGCTGTCAATTCTCAAACTTTATCTCTGGTCTAATCTGGTAATAGTATTAAAAAATGTAATCTGCGGCACTGTTTAAGGTCATTGTGTGAGTAGAATTGAGGAGATAAAAACAGTAGTGGTAAAATAAGTTGAATTGAACAAATATTATTTTCATGTTTTAGAGGTCATGTGATACAGTAGAATGAGCCCTACATTGGAGGCCTGGGTTCTTGTTTTGTCTTTGTTTCCGATTAGCTGTGGGATTGTCAGCAAATCACTAAGCCTTATTTTTTTCTTTTTTCTTTTTCATAACTTTTTAATATATTTATTCCATTTAATTCAAAACATGAAAAGGCCATTTGGAATACTATATATTATAAAAGAAAATATGTATATCATATGAATTTGAGGCCAAACTTAAGAGTTGTATGTTTAATCTGTTCTGTGTATACTTAGTAATAGGTTGTCTTTTGTGTGATAAAAGCATATTTATGTCCATTTTATAGGACTCAGCATGGACTTTTATTATTTTTAAATATAATACAGTTGTAGCTCTGCTGTTTGATACATTTTGGGATTTGATTTGGTGTGATTGGTACCCAGTCTTTGTTGTTGATACATGTGATTCAGTATTATGATCTGCGTCTATTATGTATTTTCAAGGATATGGGTTGTGGTGATAAGTGAGGTGTTCTGTGTGGACTGGGAATAGCTTGGACTCAGATGGTCAGACAGAGGTTGAACTGAGTGAGTTAAGGCTGATTTCCTAAACTGGGCAAAGCTGCTCCCACTGTGCATTCCCTGGTATATTTATAAATACTAATATGGTTTGAACTTTATACTTATTCCTGTAATAATTTTGTTGACCTTAAAACATGTCAGCATACATGATACACCTTTCTATGGCTCCAGCTAATTTTTCAAGCCTTGAAAGGGCATGGAGCCTAATATTTTCTACCTCACTGGACTACCCTTTTTGCCAGTGATCCTTATAGTAATTTCCTTAGACCTATGTTGGTCCAAATCACTGGGTTTATTTTACTTTTTATTTTTTTTAACTGTCATTTACTGGCCACATGCTCTTTGATGAGTAACAACCAGTCAGAAAACCACAGTTTCTCCATAACTCAAATGTGAGTATGATGTGTTGTATAGATTAGATTAGCTACCACATATGAAAAAATGCTAAATTGTAAGCCACGTTACATATTTAATTGTAATCAGAGGTAACATGGTAAAAGAAAAAAAAAGGAGGATGATCTGTGGAATCACATAAGCTCATGCTTAAATTTTGACCTTGTATTAAAACAAATAGCATGTTTTAGTAGAGAAGTATTTACATGTAGCTAAAATGATGGGGTGGAGGAAAATGAAAATTAGTTTATGGATAGTTTTTAGAACACGTGAGCGTCCATTAAATATGTTGTACTATTTTAATTTGGCTTCTGGTTATTTATTGTGGCAAAGTTTCCTTTACTTTGTGTCATTTTTTAAATTTAAGCCGAACAGAAAACAAACCTACTCAATGTTTGCATATAGGCAACAGAGTGGCTATTAGATAGAACTAAATATTTTTACTGGGAGAAAAAGAAAAGATACTGACTTTTATCAAGAACTTGTTTCAGCACTTGCTTGAGATCCCAACATGATCATGAAAGGGAATTCTGAGAAATATCTAGGGTAGGTTTGACCCATTCACCAAGTCGTTCATTGAAAGAACCTCAGCATGGCACTTGTGGAGCCATTTGATTTCTAAGTACTACATCCTAATTACTCTGTCAGAATAAGTTATCTGGACAAGTATCAAGTAGAATAAGTTCCAGTTTCTACGGTCTTAGTCAAATCATTTAACTTCCTTATGCTTTAGTTGCCTTATCTTAAAGTGAAAGTGTGACTACTATTATACTGTGAAGCACAAACATAAGTAAATTATATTGAACAAGTTTTGCTTGTGGATGTCTACAGAATATAATGATCTTTTCAGTGTACTTGTTTCTGAGCTGCCCTTCTGTAAAAATTATTTTAGAGAAATTTTGGCCAGAGATCAGGGGAGACTCCTTTTTTACCAGGCCCCAAATTAATTTATTGTTTTTATAAGGCAATGAATGAACAAGTTTAGAACTCCAACAACAGGCATCACTCAACATTTTTCAATGAAGTCTTTTATTTTCAACTTAAGTTAACAATAAGTAGCCATCAGGTATTATTATTATCTGTATTTCTCAGCCCTCTCTGCTAATGATTTACTGCTACACAAACAGTGGACCAAAAGACATTTGTTCATGGCCAACTACTGTGGACGTGACGTGGTTACTGTGTTTATCTCTGGGAGTTGACCTATATCCTCTTTTTTGTTTTTAAGCTGATGATAGACAGTAATATTACAAAGTAGAAAGTTGGCACAAATTCTCAGGACAGGCAAAAACATAAAGACTAAGAAAGTACCCTTCCCTCTCCTTTTGAGTTATAAAAATTATCTTCTGTGAAGGAAGAGCCAAAACCTTGGGATAGGAAGTCCCACTATCGGTAGCTTACTGGGCCAGTGTATTCACAAACTAAGGAAGCCTTGTCACGTGGCAAATAGCCAAATAATACCCCCAGTCTGCTGGGCAGGATTGTATAAGGGACCTTGATTAATCGAGAGTCCAGCTGCTTTTTTCTTTTGATTAGAATCTAATACAATTTAGATAAATTCTGGATAAAATGTGGAAAATTAAGAAAACCACAAAGAAAAAAAAAATTGGTAGTCCCACTGCCCAAAGATAATAACCACAGTAGAATTTTGAATTTTAGCCTGTCTTTATATGTGTTTTTTAATAATTGGGATTATACTGAACAATATTGTATTGTTAACCATCTGCTTTCACTTAATACAACATCATGAACACGTATCTGTATTCTTTAGTATTCTTCTACAACCTAGTTTTTAAAGATTGTCTAGTATCCACATTACCAAAGTGTCCTCTTTTGTTGGAATTGAGGGGGGTTTTTGTTTTTATAAATAACGCTGTATTGAACATCCTTTTAAATACATTTTTAAAAGAAATCCCTGATTATTTCCTTGGAGTTCATACTTAGACCTAGAATGACTGGTTCAAATGTAATCATATTTAAGACTTTTAGAATATATTGCCAGATTATTCTCTAGAAAATGTGTACCAGTTTTTAGTTCCATCAACAAGAGTACCTGTTGTCCCATACCTTCTCCTCTGCTAAATTTTTATTGTTGATAGTGAAGACAGTCTCTGCCAAACAGGACAAAAATGATATCTTTTAAAATGTTTATGTCTTTGATTACTAATGCTATTTAACATTTTTGTATATGTTTTGTTAGCCATTAGTATCTGCCATTTGTAAATTTGTCTCTTTTCTGTTGAGATGTTCACCTTTTTCTCATAGATTAATAAGTGCTTTCCAGCTTTTTCTTAAGACTATTCCTAGTCAAAACCAAGATAGATTAAAAGGAGGTGGAAATAGGACACACTCCTGTTTGAGGCCACTTCATATTGATGTTAAAAGCAAATAAACAGATAGAAGGACATTTACTCCAACATTTTTTATAGTAGTAAAAAATTGTTAGCTTTCTAAATGTCCAGCAATAAAGGTGCATAACTATGTGTGTATAGAATATGTTAACATTTATGTGTTTTAAAATGCTCATACGTGCGTGCATGTTCGTATCCCGTCTCTGGAGGAATGCACAAGAAACTGGTAAGAGTGATTGCTTCTAGGAAGGGAACTGGAGGTTTAAGGTTCAGAGGTGGAATTGATACAACTATTGTGCCTCTTGAATTATTTGATCATGTGTATATTTTCTTTTTTATAAATTACATTTAAAATTAATGTTCAGCAATATGGAATTGATGAGGTTATGATACATTAATATAGTCAGATACTAGTCATCCATTTAAAATAATGTTCTAATCCAGATAAAAACTGATGTGGAAAGATGCTTATGATATATTACTAAATGAGAAAAAGCAAATTGTGAAAATACCATGTACAATAAATCCCCTTTAGAAATATTTGTAATGTGCATATGCTACCTGCACATAGAAAAGGCTTTTAAAGGATAAACATATTAAAGTATTCACAGCTTGAATAGTAGGATTCTATTTTTGCCCCTTTCTTTTATAAAGGAAAACTATTGTTTATATTAAATATTGGGTTGGTGTCCATCTTGAGATTTTGTTTTTCTGCCTGCTCTGATTTTAGCAAAGGTTTTGATCTGGACTCTGAATAAGCACAAATAGTATTAATCTATGTCATGGATCTAGAGTTTGGGCTGTAGGTGGTTTGTTCTTGAATCAAAGACTTGATTAACAAGCACTGTAAATTGTCTTAAGTTCTGAGCAGTTTTCAGTAAAGTGGAAGTGGGGATAATCGTGACCTTTTAATGATTTTGAGTGAATTCTTGAACCCCAAACCTGTATATTCTTCATGAAAACATTCTTTTGGGGAAACACAGTCCCATAATTTGTTGAAGAAAAAAAAATGAAGGAATACCTTCCTGGGTTGTCCATTCTGAGAGAACTGTACCTGTGGAGTTAATTATTATAAGTAATTTGGCAAAGATTGGAGGTCTGGGCTCAAATTTAAGTATTATTGTAGCTTTCTCAATTAAGTATAGAACATGTAATTGATACTCCCTTTGTTGATTCTCAGTATGCCCTTTCAGGTGTTTACAGAAGTAGGCTTCATGATCAAGCATATGTTGTAGACAGAAGTATTAATAAGTTTATGTTGTTGACTGAACTTATGGGCTAAGTGCTTATTAATGCCATTCAGTTGTTTGAATGGCTCTAGTGCTTAATTTTAGGGTGAGAACTTTTGATTGGATTGAATATAATTAACCTCAAAAATGTTTTATTGACCATTTAACCTAAAGTTAAAAGGAAATATGCTTCTTGGTTTGAAGAACCGTAGTAGTATAAATGAACAATTTGACCAAAAGTTGAATTTTTATGTAAATATATCATAGTATAAAAGCTGAATTTTTTAAATGATCCCTTTTTGTTCAGGGCATATTACTTTTAAAATTCAGCTTTTTTTATACTGTGATACATTTACATAGATACAGTTCTTAGATACTACAACTTTGTAAATCAACATGCTATTTCTAAACAGGGAACTAATACTTTAAGATCATTAAAAGAGGGATTGACCTCCACTGGGTCAGGGAGAATGTTGCTTATTTGACAAAATCTCTATGCTGGATCATCTATAGGGGAAAAAAAGCAACTGATGAGAAAATCTTACAATATTTCTGCATGTAATAAGCAAAGAGAGAATCTTAAGATAAATTTTAAATTATTATGGTGTTTTGGGTTAGCACATAGAAGTGTTTATGATGTTACTGTGAAAAATTTTGTAAATCCTGTAATATTTTTGAAATGTGACTTTAGTATAGGTTTGTATCACTGAAGAACTGTACTGTTTGCCTGATATGCATATATTTCCTGTTTGGGTCACATTTCCTGGGGACAATGGCATATTAACAATTTTTAGTACTCACAGTGATCTCAAGAGTTTAGGGGAGGTAGTGGGTGGGATGTGGGATAGTAACAGCTGTTGGCATAATAGAGGTATTTCACATTCATTATTTTGCCCAACATTGATTAAGCACTACTGTGTGTCATGCATTGCTTTAGGCATTGGGAATACAAATATGATAAGACACAGCCCTTACCATATAGGACCTTCCTTCTCACAATACATACACACACACACACGTGTGTGTGTGTGTATGCAAAAGTTATTCAATATTGTTCTAGTACAACTTGAGTCATCAGCAAATTAGAGGATATAGTGAAGGCACAAAGAATAGTCATTTTACTGGGCTTTTGAGTGGAAGAATCAGCAAAGATGTCATAGATGAGATTCTAAAAACATTCATTTTCTGAGTTTTAAGCAAATGCCCTTATTTAATCACATAATATGTTTCAGTCAGCATAGTAGTACTGCATTGGGGGCTAATAGGGTTATATTGCTTGCTTAATTTTTGTCGTATTTTTAATATCATTGTGTTAGTTTCTTAGGGCCACCATAGCAAAGTACCACAAACTGAGTGGCTTAAAACAACAGAAATTTATTTTCTCACAGTTCTGATGGCTAGAAGTCCAAAGTCAAGGTTTTGGCAGGGCCATGCTCTCTCTCTGAAGGCTCTGGGGAGAACCTGTTCCATGCCTTTCTCTTAGCTTCTGGTGTGGCTGTTGATCCTTGGTATTCCTTAGCTTGTAGATACATCATCACTCTAGTCTCTGCTTCTGTCTTTACGTGTCCATCTTCCCTGTGTCTGTTTCTTCTCCTTTTTCTACAAGGATATCAGTCACATTGGATGAGGGCATCCTAATGACCTCATTTTAACTTGATTACATTTGTAAGGACCCTATGTCCAAAGAAGGTTACATTTCTAACCAGTAGTTAGGACTCCAGCATATTGGGGGTGGGGCGGTGTGTGTGCACAATTCAACTCATAACATTTGTTTAATTTCCTTTTACTGTGCCACATTAATATAGTTACTTAAGGAATGCTTTTTCATGGTGAGAGGTTAACAAAGCCTTTGGTTGCAAGAATATAAGTATTTGTAGTTCATTAAATGATCCTGTAGCGATTGGATGAATTTCATCCAGAGACCAGAAGGGTGAAGCACAGACAGGTTATAGATTATCTATAAGCACAATGGAAAAAAAAGGCTCAAGGTTTTGCTACTTATTTGTTAAGAACAATGATTTGTTATTCTGGTACTATTTTGACTTTAAAAAAATTTAATGGGTATTTGTAATAGTTAATTTTCAGTCATCAGAGATAGTTTCCTAGTTAACCATCTTAAATAATTAAATTTATATTAATCTTCAGAGTCAAAATTACTTTCTTCAGTGTCTTGTACACATATGAAACTGCTTGCTTTTTTTTTTTCTACATTGCTGTGATAACTGAAACTCATGATATTATGGAATAGATTGTTTTCTAAAATTGCATAAGCCATAATAATTGACTACCAAATAGTGTTTTTATATTCACTGTTAATCTTCATTTCAAGTAAGGCAGATTTTTATTAGAAAGCTTAATACTTAAATACATTTCTGAGTAGTGTTCTGATATTAAATCTCACAAAAATATTTCCCTGCATGGGATTTTTTTTTTCTATTGCTTTGACATTAGAAGGTTTTTTCAGTTAATCAAGACTTTATTTCGTTACATATTTTTTACCATTTAGAGAAGCTATCTTTCAAAGTGAAGTCTTCAATCCTTCATTGTTTTAATAGTGCACAACTGTTATAAAGGCATCCATACTAGGCCTACTGTAAGGTTAATTAATAAGTAGCTTTGGGGGGAATTAGCCATAAACCGCAGGGAACTTATCTACTTCATAGTATTCTTAATTTCTATGTACATGCATACTATTAGTGCTTGTGCATTTTGTACAATGATAATTACCAAAGAAATCAGGCAGAGAATGAAAGTTGGCAGCCTTACCCTTACTTGTTCTAAGTGGATATGTGGGAAATAAATAACCTAATGAAAATAATAATCTCTACCTGTCAATAGTAAATACCACAACTTTCTCCTAAAGTGTAGGCAGTGTTCCTAGAATAATTCCACTGAAGAAAATCCAAAATCTTTGTACAAAAAAGGGCACAAGTATGTCCTATGCATAAAAAATCTCTTAATGTAAGTGCATTTTGTATCCAAAACGATTTGCACTAGTTGAATACAGATCTTCCTCAACTTACAATGGCATTATGTCCTAGTAAAACCATCCTAAGTTGAAAATACCATAAGCTGAAAATGCATCTAATACACCTAACCTACTCAACATCACATCTTAGCCTAGCCTACCTTAAACCTAAAAAGCCTACCAGAATACTTATATTCACTTACAGTTGGGCAAAATCATCTAACATAAACCTATTTTATAATAAAGTGTTGAATATCTCATGTAATTTATCAAGTACTATACTGAAAGTGAAAAACAGAATGGTTGTATGGATGCAGAAGGGTTGTAAATATATCAGTTGTTTACCCTTGTAGTTGGGTGGGTGACTGGGAGCTGTGGCTCGCTGTGCTGTCCAGCATCACTAGAGAGCATCAAACTGCCCTAGCCCAGGAAAAGATGAAAATTCAAAGTAAGGTTTCCACTGAATGGGTATCACTTTTGCACCATTGTAAAATTGGGAAATCATAAGTTGAACCATCATAAGTTGAGGACAATCTAGACATTAAAAGAGTTCAAAGGTGCACCAACATATATACAGACATACCCAAAACAAAAGGAATGCTTTCCAATGAGATTTTGAATGAGGATAAGAATTAAAGGACAGCGTCTCCTATATTACCAGAGTCAATGAAATTAATGTCATTTTAAAACATAAATTATACCTATTTGGAATTAGTTTCTAGATACATAATGCATAGGATGGACAAACAACAACACTGAATTTCATAATTCATGATCATAGCTTCAATGCTTCATGATATGGAAGGAAACTCCTAAAAATAGCCAGTTGGTTTGATTTTTTTAGAAGTTAGGAAAGAATGCATTTCAGAAAATAATTTGTAATAGTTAACAACAGAACAACAACATTAATAAATAAAATACTAGCAACACAAGAACTGAGGTCCTCAGAGTACCAAAAGAGAGAGAATCAGACTTCACATTAGAACTCAAAGAATGTAGTTAAAGGAAAAATTAATTAAGATCTTTGTAACAGGTTAAATATTTAACCACTTCAAATAGAAGTGATTTGGGCCTCTCACATAGTTCTGAAAATGTATTGTAGCATCTAGTCTTCCATATCAAAAGCACATAATTTCATTAGCAGAGCTCCCTTTGTTTTAGACTTAAAAATCACTGTGATCCAAAGTTTGTACTAACAATTATCAAACTACTATTTAAATAACATTTAAATAGCTTTATTGAGATGTAATTCACATACCATGAAATTAATTTTAAGGTGTACAGTCCAGTGATTTTTAGTATACTCACAGAGTTGTGCAACCACCACTACAGTCTAATTTCTAATGTTTTCATTACTCCAGAAAGAAACCTAGTAACCATTTATAGTTAATCCCTTTTCCTTCCTCTCCCAGCTGTAGGCAACCACTAATCTACTTTCTGTTTCTATTTATTTTAACGACATTTTAAATTTACAACATTATTGTTCACATGCCTATTCCAGGTCACCAGCTCAGAGGTTTAAAAGTTCTTAAACTAGCCAAATTTACAAGTCCTGTGACTTCATCACTCAGAAAACATTCAAATGATGGTTTCATGATGTTATGACTATTCCATCTCCTAAGAGTTTTTGATCTGGAACATGTGTTTCAAATTCTGTTTGTACCACTTGCTAGGGGTGCTAAACTCATTTAATTAAAAGGAATAGAACCATTCTGTCCAGACTCAAAACTGAGTTTGTTCTATTTGGTTTAACCTTCTAGGCTTTCCATAGTAAAAACAGCTTTAGGAATCTTCTGTGGCACGCCACTATCTTCAATAATAATGTCACCTTCATCACTGTCTTCATCCTTTGGTTCAATCTTCTGTGAATGGCCAAAAAAGCTATTGTCAGTAGCACTGCCAGAAGTCCTATTGTTCCTAGCATTATTCTCCTGGTTTACTTGTCTTGCTATTATGGTGAGGTTGCGGCTGTTTGCAATCATCCTGTCTATTACTTGATCTCAACTCTTCCTTGAAACGTCTGTACAATTAACTTCTAAAACTTCATCATTAACAGCCAGTGGTTCTGTGCTATGAGCCAGACCTCCTGGAACAAGCCAGGATATAAAGATCCCTGGGACCCTCTCTAAGCCATGTGCTGTCTCAGCTAGGCTGAAACCATCCCAGCTATAGAGTCCTAGGGACTGTTCAGTGTTGTGTTTGTAAAAATGAACTAATCCTCTGATGTGTTTCTGGGAGAATATCCACATCTGTAATAGAATTCACAGGTCTAAAGTTTTGGTGCATACCAATGACTGGATGTGGCTTTTTTCTGTGGTTGACAGAGAACAATGCGTTGGTTAAAACACTTTCCTTTATTAGCATGTCTGTACCAAAGCAGTCTTTGCATCTTCCTTTATCTTTTTTTTTTAAACATAAAAATCCTAAGCAGTGGGTTGGCTCTTGAAACAGCTTTGTGACAATTATCATCATTATTTATAGACAGTAAGTCTTCCTGGATGTCTGCATAGTCTAATAAAATGTTAACATTAGGTATCTTATGAACATGTTTCAGTAATCCATAAAACTCTTCAAAATGTCCAAGTTTTGCTCTTTCTATCGAAAACTGTTGAAATGAATGCCAAATCTACTGTTTTCCTCCAAGATGCCCAGAAGCTCGAAACTCACCAAATGCACCTGCAGAGGTGACTTGAGTTTCACTCCTGAGCTCCACAGGGCAGCCGGGGTGGCCTGTCTTGTGTGGCAGGTAGAGATACAACTCCGTCCTCCCTCCCTCTGCTTTGGTGGCTGCAGAGCTCCGGTGGTCGAGGAGGAGGGGGCAACTAGCCCATTCACATCTTTGCTCTCGGCTGCCTCCCAACGA
Organism: Camelus ferus; assembly: GCF_009834535.1. NCBI lineage: Eukaryota > Metazoa > Chordata > Mammalia > Artiodactyla > Camelidae > Camelus > Camelus ferus. The sequence continues at coordinate 95,538,146 of NC_045732.1, read as the reverse complement.
CTGGACTCCTGATCCAGGCCAGTGGTGCCAACCTGAGAGACTTTAAGTGAAAACATTATTAAAGACATTTTGGAAAAAAAGACCACTTGTAATCCTGCTACCTTAATATTTTACCAATTTATTAAAAATTACCTTCCAAGTCTTGTCCACAAGTACATGTTTTCACGCAGTGGCAGTGTGATGTACATCCTACTTTATATTCTTTTCCCCTTTAAAATAAGCTTTGTTCTGTGTATTTGGCAACTTTATTAATAAAAACCTTAGGGAAATAGAAACTTGTGTACAGATACTAAGTAGGTGGGTTTTCTGTGTGTTTTTCTCTCCCTTCCAATCCCCCATATTCCCACATTATTACTAGATTAGCAGTTAGTCTCCTCTCCTTGGCACATGCCCATGGCTATCTTTACCCAGTTGACTAGGCTGTATGTGTGTGTCTGTGTTGTGTGGGTGTGTATATATATAGTGTGTGTATGTATCTGTATATTTTAAACACATCATCTCACCATCTTGAAATCTTCCACACCCCTCTATAAACGTGTACCACTGCTTGCTGATTCTTTTTATGTCATTGTTGGCTTTCATAGTGACATTTTTTTTCCCAACCACTGTTCCCTCAAGATTCCTGACTGCCTAGCCCCTTTATGTCAAAGCTTTTTTGGGCATCATTCTCTCTGTACCTTCTTACATTTTGGCTTACCCAGTACAAAGTCTGAATATGCTTTCACAAAGAAGCCTTAAATTATCTCAGCATACTTTACTGCACTGAAACCTTTTCACATCCAAAGCCTTTTTATAATCCTTCTCCTAAATCCATACCCCATTTTCCTCTGTATTCACAGTTCCTGTGCTCCACATATACTTACTTTCTAAATATCATTTTCACCACCTTTATTTCACTTAAATTCTTTTTTTTTTTTAAATTATCTCCCATCCATTTCATTTGGTGCTTTCCTCCAATCCCAAGGTTTCTGTATTTTGTCAGTCATTCTTTCTCCCTTTCACTGCTAACCTCTGGTAATTCAGTTTTCTCACCCTTTTGCAAAATCTCACACTCTGATAATGTGTAAGTAGTGTTCAGTTGAGTGCTTCTGAATAAATAACCTGCTTTTCAAAACAGTGAAATCTAAACTATTAGCATGGAAATAACCCCTGGGAAGATGAGGTCTCTACTTGAAAGCTTCAAATACAGATTCTCTTGCTATTGTTGAATGCTGCAGCTTTATCTGATATTATCTGAAATGGGGTGACTACTTGAACCACACAGAATGTTCACTATTGTTAAAATGAAAATAGTTTGTTGATTTTATACTTCCTTTTTGACTGACCTAAGAAACAACACTTAACCACCTCAGAGAAGGTAACATTCATATGGTTTAGACTATATTGAGCATTAATTCTTCACAATAATTATAGACTTAGAATGTTTAATTCTGCCTCCTAGTCCATGCCAAAGTCGTAATCTCCAAGTCAACCCAATCCATTTTATACTGATATTGATTGTTGTAACTTTTCATCCTTGTATTGGGTTAAAATCTACTGGCTGTAATTATATTCATTGACTGTAATTCTTCCCTCAAGCTAAACAGAATTTGGATCCCTTTTCTACATGACAGCCTTTTAGTTATATAAAGGTAGTTATTCTAATTGGGGGACGGTTTAGCTCAGGGTAGAGCATGTGTTTAGCATGCACGACGAGGTCCTGGGTTCAATCCCCAGTACCTCCATTTAAAAAAATGTTTAATGGGAGGAGGGTATAGCTCAGTGGTAGAGCACATGCCTAGCATGCATGAGGTCCTGGGTTCAATCCCCAGTATCTCCAATAAAAAGTAAATTAAAATAAATAAGCCTAATTACCCCCCCAAAAAATAAATAAAAATAAAGTTATAAAAAAAATGTTTAACAAAGGTAGTTATTCCACCTCTTTCCCCACAATTGTCTTTTCCCTTTGAGATAAATATCCTCATCTCTTCCAACTATTCCTCATCCTGATGCTCTCTGCGGACATTACCCTTTGTTAATGTCCCTTCTAAAATGTGTTCAGAACTAAAAATAATATTCAATATGTAGCTGAATTGAATCTGGATGTTTCACCTCTGGACATTAATACAGACTGAAGTTGCTTCAAATTTTTTAGCAGCCATGTCATGTTGGCTCATGATGAATTTGTAATTAACTAAAATCCCAAGATTTTAATCTGGAGGTTTCCCTTTATACAACTTCTTTCTGAACCAAGATTCCATCTTCCTTTAGTTGTACAACAGATTTTTAAAGTCAGAATGTAAGACTTTACACATATCTCTATTAAATTTTATCTGATTAGCGTATCAGCCAGCCTTGGTTTCTTTGAATCTTGATTTTTGTCATCTAGCTTATGCTGATTCAATGAAGAGTCTTGAAGCTAGTATTGGAATGTTTTCAGACATCTGGAAAACAGTAACCAGAAGTCATGAGGACTGTCTTCTAAAAATTACTGTATGTAGATATAACTCAGCTCTTGAGGTGTATATGAATTAATACCATTATAAATTGACAAGTTCAGTAAAGACTGAAGTTCTTTGACAGCCTGCAAGACAGAAGCCTTATGTTGAACATTAACTCCAAGAAAGATGATGTTCCAAGACATACTGTGCCAACATAATGCCAAGAAAGCTGTTAGTTCTTCCCAAGAAATCAGTTAATACACATATGAATAGAGATAATGTCATTATGACCGTTCTCTTATTTTACGTTTGACAAGCTTATACTGAGCAGTGTCAGGAACAGTGCGAGATTCTGGAGAGCCAGGTTTGCCTGGAGCAACCCTGATTTGCGCCTCTTGCCCCAGTGTAATTATTATAGTAGCATCACTTTTCACTTTCAAAAGAATCCAGTTTGGAGGATAAATTATCTGGCCACTCTTCTCATAACCCAGCCAGTTCCTTTTAGTATTTTATCTGGGTTAAATATTACACAGCTGCAATTTGGCAGCTCTAATGAGGCTGCAATAGTACTTCTCTCCCATGTGAATAGATTGTTCCTTGACCCTGGGAAGTTGATAGCAAAAATAACTGCAGTTAAGGTCTACACGCACTTAGTATTTTTCTCGAGCTACCCTCTAGAGGGCAGTATTAGATACATCTGAACTGATCCGATACCAACAAAAAATGGACTATGTATGCGTGAAAATCATAAACATTTGATACTCTTAAAGAACACATTGGAACCAATATTGTGAATAAAACTTACCTTTTGCTAAGCAATAAAAAAAATTAAAAATTAATTCATTAACATTCCTTTTATAAAAACTGAACTTTGATGCTTTGACTATACAATGATTCATTACAACAATTATCATAGACTTTAAGAATCTGCATATTTTATGCTTCTTTTGTATTTTTCCTAATTAATGATTTTACGTGGTTAATAATTTTAACATATTCTGTATCACATCTTCAAATTTATGTAAAAAAAGCACTTAAAATGAATAGTTCTATCTGCTTAAATATTACTTTCCCCTAAAAGAGAAAACAAAAATGCTAGTTTTTACTTTATGACTTGAAACATGTGGTAATGTAGAATTCTAGTATTTAGAATTAGCATGTTTCTTAGAGATTGTACAATTACTTTTATGTCGTTGGTGGGTAATTTGTTAGCTCCTAATCAAAAGTATATTGCCTGTGTTTCACATTTTGGATTTCCTAATGTAATGTTCTCGTTTTAGAAAAAGTGGACAAGTCCTATTTTCAAGAGAAGATGACTTTTAACAGTTTTGAAGGATCTAAAACTTGTGTACCTGCAGACATCAATAAGGATGAAGAATTTGTAGAAGAGTTTAATAGATTAAAAACTTTTGCTAATTTTCCAAGTAGTAGTCCTGTTTCAGCATCAACGCTAGCACGAGCTGGTTTTCTGTATACTGGTGAAGGAGACACCGTGCGGTGCTTTAGTTGTCATGCAGCAGTAGATAGATGGCAATATGGAGACTCAGCAGTTGGAAGACACAGGAAAGTATCCCCAAATTGCAGATTTATCAATGGCTTTTATTTTGAAAATAATGCTGCGCAACCTACAAATCCTGGTGTCCAAAATGGTCAATATAAAGCTGAAAACTATCTGGGAAACAGAAGTCATTTTGTTTTGGACCGGCCATCAGAGACTCATGCAGACTATCTTTTGAGAACTGGACAGGTTGTAGATTTATCAGACACCATATACCCAAGGAACCCTGCCATGTGTAGTGAAGAAGCTAGATTAAAGTCATTTCAGAACTGGCCAGACTATGCCCACTTAACCCCAAGAGAGTTAGCTAGGGCTGGACTCTACTACACAGGTATTGATGATCAAGTGCAGTGCTTTTGTTGTGGTGGGAAACTGAAAAATTGGGAACCTTGTGATCGTGCATGGTCAGAACACAGGCGACACTTTCCTAATTGCTTCTTTGTTTTGGGCCGGAATGTTAATTTTCGAAGTGAATCTGATGCCGTGAGTTCTGATAGGAATTTCCCAAATTCAACAAATCCTCCAAGAAATCCAGCCATGGCAGATTATGAAGCACGGATCATTACGTTTGGGACGTGGATATACTCAGTTAACAAGGAGCAGCTTGCAAGAGCTGGATTTTATGCTTTAGGTAAACTTTATTATAAAACTAGGCTAATAAATATCTTTCCAATTATCTCAGGTCTCCTAAAAAGTAAATAGATGCCATTTGCCCTCTGAAGTGGTAAATATTTAGGTGTAGGCTGACATGATTATTTATGTTACTATTCTGTAAATGCTAATGTTGAATCTGTACTATAACCACTGAATTTATGTGTAAAAGACTACCATATTATGAATTATATTTATCTTCATGGAATTGTTTTTTGGAGAAGGATGACATGCAAAAGATGATAGATATCCCTGATCAAAGAATGGGTCTGATATTAATACTAATTATAATTTATTGTGCACCTACGATATGTGCTCAATATGTATATTGCATGCATTTTCTTGACGCCTCACAATAACCCTATAAGAAGAGTTAACATTAGAGAGTTTCCTTTGGCTGATGTTAAAATCAGTATTTGCCTTTTGTACAGAGACTGTATATTTGAAAGCTGCTCCATATCATGCCTTACTGCTTAAAATGAGCACTTCTCAAACGAACTACTGTAGACATATCAGTAGGGAAGGAAGGGCCATTATTGTGATGGCTTCCAGGAATACTCAGAGAAATTATACCATTATGTATCTGACCTGTTTACTTTAATATTGAATAGTGCCAAAATACAAATATTGGTTATTTCAATATTTTACTTAGTATCATATAGCAATCTTGAAGGTTTGTTTAATGTCTTGTAGCTATAACTTTAGAGAAACTTATCTTGAAATTTCATTATACTGAACTTTATTGTTTAAGTTCACAGTTTGTAAAAGTAAATGTAGTATTGATGGCCCCAAATGACATATGTTAAAACAATTGTAATTTTTCGTATAAAAATTGGACAACTTTCTTTTTGTCTTCTGTAAAATACCTCAAATTGAATCAGTGAATTTAGTGTGTATTTACTCCTTAAATGATCTTATCTGTTACTTATATATGAGTTCATGTATCTTCTTTTAAGCTATGAGATTTTCATGTAATTTAGAAATGCTTACTTTTATAGTGTTTAAAAGGATATTTTTGTGTAAGCTTGTAACTGCACAAATACATGTATTTTTACTTCTGTGTTTTCTTAGGTGAAGGTGATAAAGTAAAGTGCTTTCATTGTGGAGGAGGGCTAACTGATTGGAAGCCCAGTGAAGACCCTTGGGAACAGCATGCTAAGTGGTATCCAGGGTAAGGTATTTAAATGTTCATTCAGTGACAGGCGGGTTGGACTGTATGCAGTGGGAAGATTTGAATAACTTTTCACCTCAACTATTTTTGCCTTCACCAGTGGCTTGAAATTCGCACCAGGTTTATAAAAACAGGGTCACCTACTTTGTATATATATTTATTTTAAAACACCTAAGCCTTCTCTGGTGACCAAAACATTCATTACTTATCATATCTATGACATTCAGATGATTCCATTTCTAAACACCAAATTAGGAATGTGTGCTTTTGTTATAAGTAGGCTCTTCAATTATGGGCACAAAAGAGCCTATGTTGCCAAGGAGATTCCTTAAGAACTCATCACACCCCCTAGCAAACATTACTGTGTCTCACTGATTGTGAAACACACAATTGTTCACATTTTCAGATCTCTGAAATCAGGAAACATCTGGTGTGGGTCATAATTGGCAATGGTGGTACATATATAATCATACTGCCTATAGTCAGTGATGTCTTAGAATGGTGACATATTCTAAATGTCTCTGCCATCTTGCCTCTTTAAAATAAAGTACATACATATATAAGTGATGTGAATTTTTGGCATACAAAATAGTACAACATAAAACTTCAGAACGATCACTTGAAAATAAATTTTAACCTTAAACAGCCGTAAAAGGAAAGACTGAAAACCTAAAGAATTCCTTAAAATTGTACAATTGGTTGGTCACTCTTTCCTGCCCTCTGAGATGGCCTGCGCTCTGTCTATGGAGTGTGTATCTACTTTAACTTTAAACTTAGCACTCCCACACCTCTTGGTCTCTCTCCCTCTCACCTTTATGAGATGGCCCACATTCTGCCTATGGAGTTTGTATACCCTAAGCTGTTTTCCCTTCTGAGTGAGACGGACCCCACTCTGCCTATGGAGTGTGTATCTCTCTAAATAAACTTGCTTTCGCTTTACTGTGCTTTGCTCTTGAATTCTTTCCTGCATGAGGCGAGAACCTATTCTCCAACAACACTGGTACCTCACCACCAAGCAATCAGAAGAAAGTCACACACCCTGCAGCCCTCACTTCAAATGTTGCCTATAAAACCATCAGCGAGTTCAGGTCTTTTGAGCACTAGCTACCCATTCTCCTTGCTTGGCCCTCAAAATAAAGCTTTCTCTGCTCCAAAACAAAAGCAAAAAACGGTGTACAATTGGTTAATTTCTAAATAAAACTCGTTAAGATTAATTATTTAAAACTTTTTTTTTTAATGTCAAGGTGCTAACTTAATACCTTGCTTAAAAGTTGAAAGTTCTCATTAGATATTCTTTTGCTTTACTAACATTAGCATAGTAGCATAACAAAGGGAAATTTTTTTTAACCTTAAAATGATAATTGGAGAGGGACTTGAGTAACATTTATTTTGTGGCTCCTTAGAAATACCAAAAAGTGAGTTACTGGAATTAAGATGATGGAGATTACATCTTTACTTATACTTTACTAATTTATGAGCTACTAAAGTTTAACCTTCTTTTAATTGTTTAGGTGTAAATATCTGTTAGAACAGAAGGGAGAAGAATATATAAACAATATTCATTTAACTCATTCAGTTGAGGAGTCTCTGGTAAGTCACATATTGTAGAATATATATTTTCAAATATTATATAATTCATTTTGCAATGATTTCTTGGTGTAAAATTCACAGTATAGTATTTTAAATTAATAATACATGATGAGCTTTAAAGGGGAGATCTCAAAGAGTTCTTGTTGTTCTTAACCTGAAGCAAATTTGTGGAAAGGGTATCAGGATGAACTAATTTAAATATCATTGTAGGCGAAAATGGGCTTGAAGAACTAAAATACTTAAATCCCTCAGCCTTCTGAAATGAGACTTGTATAATGTGTTTTGTAGTCATAAATAGTTTTTAACTTTTCACAGATAATATTTAAAATCTCAAAAATGTGTCTAAATTGATAGTGTGGCCTGGGGTGCCCAAGGCATCAGTACTGTATGGGAAGAGCACTGGACTAGAATAGGAGACAGGAGTTGCCATTATGGCCCTGCCATGAACTGTATTGCCTTGATCAAGTTGTTTAATCTCACTTAGCCTCAGCTTCTTGTCTGTAAAGTTGAATGGATTGGGTTAGATGATCTTTTAACTTCCTTCTAGCTTCATCAGGCTGTGCCTTTTGTAATATTCATGTTGAATTGGAATAAAGTCAATTTATAAGTTCATAATTAATGTAACTTTTCAAATTGAGGTAATTGCCTTCTAACAAAAAGAATTCTAACTTATAATTCACATTTCTATTTTAGATGAGAACTGCTGAAAAAACACCATCATTAACTAAAAGAATTGGTAAATATACTTATTAATGGTTGTTATTTATAAGGTGGAAAGATAAACTGATTCTTTCAAGGTATATTTGACATGAGATTGCTATAAATTTAAGAATTAATGAAGTGCCTAGAACTGAACTAACTGTAAAAAACTGCAACAAATGTCATTACTTTGTTGGCTGATTAAATGTGATTTTTACTTTCAAAAAAAAGAATGAAGTGCCTATAAATATAAGTTGGATATTTTTATGTTAGGAACATTCATTCAGAAGTTGGACAGTTAGTTTCCAAGTTTGAAAGGAGCAGCTATAGGCTGTCCACTGTCATTTCTGTTAAAATCACAAAAGGAAGAGTAAAGTGTATTTTTGTCTCTGGGGTTCCTTTAGTTAGCCAGTCTTGAATTCCATGCTCTACTAATGTGCCATCACCATGATCAGCCATAACCTACCTGCTTCCTTATCTACCATGCCTTTTTCCCTTCCCCAGCTTCTTCACAGAGGGTTTGGTTTGTTTACCTCCTAATACCTTAGAGAGTTAGAGGTGGGTTTTTTGTTGTTGTTAATGTAGGTGCTGGGGATTGAACCCAGGACCTTGTGCAAGCATGCACCCAATCATTGAGCAATACCTCTCACCCCTGAGAGATAGAGGTTTTTATCACAAGTTATTTTTCCTCATCATAGACATCTTTAAAAACTAAAAAAGTGTGCAGAGAAAGATATGTTAAGCAGAGAATATATTATTATCCCACTTTTCAGATGAAGAAATAGAGGTTCAATGACCTGCCCACAGTTACATTACAGAGCATTAGTGGAGCTAGGACTGTAAATAAGATCTTCTGAATCCTACATCACACTACAGATCTCATTCTCAACTTAGGCATCATGTTTCAAAAATAGTAAAGTTTAATTTAGAATATGTCTGCTGATTCCCCCATTCCCTGTACTCATAGCATCATCTATTTCATATCTTAAGGAATACAAGGCAAGAGAATGCTATATTCATAAATATGCTTGAGAAGGAGAGCCACTATGATAATTATTTGATAAAGGTTTTGTAATGTACATAAATGATACAGTTTAAGACATCACTTATTCCAGCCTATATTTTTGAAATTATCCAGAAACAGAGATTCTGTAACATTTCTTGATAATAATCATTCTTACAATGCATACTATTCTTTTTATGACTAATGAGACTCTTTCTCTGATTTAGGATTAGTGCTCTTATATTGAGGTACAATTTATATAGCAAAAATGTCACCCTTATAAAGTATATACTTTAGTAGTATTTGGTATACTCACAAGGTTATGCAACCATCGCTACTGTTTAACTGCAGAATATTATCATAACCCCAAAAAAGAAATCTCATACCCATTAGCAGTCACTCCCCATTGCAGCCCTCCCCACTCCCAAACAACCACTAATCTACTTCTATTCCTATGGATTTGCCTATTCTGGACATATCATATAAATAGAATCATAATATGTGGCCTCAAGGTTCATCTACTCTTGTATGTTCAACCTTTATTATATATGACTACTTCACTCTTTTTTGTAGTGGAAAAATATTCCTTTTTATGGATAATACCACATTTTGTTTATCCATTCATCAGTCAGTGGACATTTGGGTTATTTCCACTCTCTGACTATTATGAAGGATGCTGATGCTGCAATGAATGTTTGTGTAGAAGTTTTTGTGTGGGCATATGTTTTTAATTTTCTTGAGTATATATTTAGGGATGGAATTGCTGGGCCATGTGGTAACTCTATGTTTAACCTTTTGATAAGCTGCCAGACCGTTTTCTAAGGTGGCTGCACCATTTTACATTCCCACCAACAGTGTATGAGGATTCCAGTTTGTTTTTCCACATTCTTGTTGACATTTGTTGTCTGTCTTCTTATTACAGCCATCCTAGTGGTTGTGAAGTTGTATCTCATTGTGGTTTTGATTTGTATTTCCCTAATAGCTAATCATTTTGGGCATTTTTTCATGTGTTTATGGGCCAGTTGTGTATCTTCTTTGGAGAAATTTCTGTTCCTCTCCTTTGCCCATTTTTAAGTTGGGCTACTTGTCTTTTTACTATGGAGTTGTAATAATTTTTTATATATTTTAGTTCTTTATACATATAAGTCCCTTGTCAAGTGTATGATTTACAAATATTCTCCTATTCTCTAGGTTGTCTTTTCACTTTCTTGTTGATGTCCTTTGAAGCATGTTAGTTTTTAATTTTGATGAAGTCCAACTTGTCTATTTTTTTGTTGCTTATGCTTTTGATATCATATCTAAGAAATCATTGCCTAAGTCAAAGCCACCTGTTTTCTTCTATGAGTTTTATGGTTTTAGCTCTTACATTCAAGTCTTTGATCAATTTTGAGTTTATTTTCGTATATGGTGTGAGGTAGGAGTTCATTTCATTCTTTCTCATGTGACTATCCTGTTGTCCCTGCTTTTGGTTCAAGCAAGTTGAGCTTGAGATACCTGCAGAATATCCATGTAGGTGGATATTAAAACCTGGAACTCATAAATGAGGTTAAAATTGTGATAGGAGGAGGGGAGTGTCAAGAGAAATGGTAAAAAAAAAGGTCAGTGACGAAATGGAAGGGACCCACCAAAGTCTAATCAGGTGGGCAGAGGAGCCAGCAAAGCAAACTATTAAAAAAAAAAAAAAGAAAAGAAAAGAAACAATTAGAGTTAATAGAACCAGGAAAGAATGATATCCAGCAGACATCTGAACATCTCCACCTAGAAATCTCAAAAGCAGCTCAAATTCAGTATCTCTAAAAACCGTTCAGACTGAATTCAGTCCTGTTCTTTTTCCCCCATACTGATTAATAGTACCACAATTCACAAAGTCACCTGGTGATTTGAGTCATTTTAAGCTCTTTGCATTCCTTAATCCCTCTACATTTAATTAATTACCAGATTTGATGATTTCCACCTTTTTAATATTATCTAAAATCCACTGGTTCTACCATAGTTCCTGCCCTTATTTCTCATCTAGACTATTGTAGTAGTCTCCCAACAAGTCTTTTATCTACATTATAACATCCTGATAGAATTTTTCTTTATCAAACACAAATTTTGAATTACTTTTCTACTTAGAAAATATCATTAGTTGCTTACCATATAATGTTCTTTATAATCAAACCCCTGAATGTCTTTCTTTCCAGCCTTCTCTTTTAAAAACCGTTTAATGATGTATACATACAATAAAGTGCCCGAAGTGCACTGCTCTTAAGTATTCAACTCAATGAATTTTAATGTATATATGGTGTAACCATCACCCAGATCAAGATACAGAAAATTTTTACCACCCCAGGAAGCTCCTTCAGGCCCCCTCCTAAAATCAATATCCACCCCCAAGTTATATTCTGACTTCTAATACCATGGATTAGATTTGAACATCTTAAAAATGTAATCATGCAGTATGTACTCTTTTGTCTTTGGTTAATCATTATGATGATGTTTTGCTCATCATAGCTACAAGCTTCATATGTTGTCTGTGGCAGTAGTTCATTCTTCTTTCTTGCTGTGTAGTATTTGAATATATCACAATTTACTAATCCATTAACCTGATGATGGACATTTGAGTTGTTTCCACTTTGGGGCTGTTATAAATAACGCTGTTATGAATATTCTTGTGTATGTGTTTGGTTGATGTTTGTACTCATTTTTAATACCCAAGAGTGGAATTGATGACTCAGGATAGACGTCTCCTCTTTTAGCATATCCTACACAATCTGTATTCCTACTTTGAGTACATTAAAGATAGTTTCTATCTGCTTCCTTTTTTAAAACAATTTTATTGTGGTATAATTTCTATATAGTAAACTATACATGTTTCAGATGTACAATTTGATGAATTTGGATAGATGTATTCTATTTGCTTTCTTGCCTTATGTAGTCCACCCTCCTCAGCTGCAGAAACTAAGTCTGAGAGATAGGAAACTGGTAGATTCAAGGTCACAGACTGAGACTTCTCTCTATTTCCCATGAAAATTTCCCAATTTTCAAAATAATTGCTGGTGACTCAGTAAAGACATTCACCCTTTAAGTAACTTATGTTAGTTGTTCATAAGCACAGCTGATTTGAAAAATGTTCAGATTTTTGAAGCACTTAACCCTTTTTTTACCTGTTTTACCTTATCTTTCACTGTTTCATCATAGTCTTTAAAGCACCTATTCTCAATTCATAGTGATACAAAATACATGCTCATTGCATTTTCAATTATTATAAGATTCAGTGCCTAAATCAAAATCCTCTTCCCAAAGCATCTTTGGTTTGCTGGTTTGTTTTTGTTTTTTTACTTTCTGCTTAAATTTTTCTTTTAAGTATACTTTGTTGTTGAGTTGTGCTAATGAACATAAGTATTTAAACTGTGTTCTTTTTCCTCACCCATTTTCATTTCAGATGATACCATATTCCAGAATCCTATGGTACAAGAAGCTGTACGAATGGGATTCAATTTCAAGGACATTAAGAAAATAATGGAAGAAAAAATTCAGACATCTGGGAGCAACTATAAATCACTTGAGGTTCTGGTTGCAGATCTAGTGAGTGCTCAGAAAGACAACACACAAGATGAATCAAGTCAGACTTCACTACAGAAAGGTACGCATGCCTGTTTTTAAAAAGCAAGAAACACCTATTGACACTTCATTATGAATATTATCTTATATGACCTTGTGGCCCATTCATTTCCCTCCTCTCATAGGTTAAATGTTTTTTCATAACTTTCTGTTATGAAAAATGTCAAACATACTCAAAAGTGAAGAGAACAGTATAATGAACCCTTATGTACCTATCAACCAGCATCAATAATTATCATCACTCTTCCAATCTTGTTTCATTTCTTCCCCCAACTTTTTTTTTTGCTGTAGTATTTCAAAGTAAATCCTAGACACCTCATCTATCATTTACCTTTGAAGACTGAAACATCTAACAGATAAGAACTTTTTTTAACATAACTTCAATACTGTGTGTTAATCTACTCAGATTGTTATAACAGAATACCATAGACTGGGTGGCTTGAACAGCAGAGATTTGTTTCTCATGGTTCTGGAGGCTGGGAAGTACAAGGTCAACGTGCAGGCAGATTTGGTTCCTGGTCAGGATGCTCTTCCAGGCTTGCAAATGGCTTCCTTCCCTCTCTGTCCTCACATGGCCAAGAGAGAAAGCACTCTGCTTTCTCTTCCTCTTCTTATAAGGACACTGATCCTATCGTGGGTCCCATCCTTAGGACCTCATCTAAACCTAGTTACCTCCCAAAAGCCCTACCTCCAAGTACACATTGCATTGGGTGTTAGGGCTTGAACATATGAATTTTGAGGAGACATAGACATTTAGTCCACAACATACTATTATCACACTTAACAAAATTAACAATAATTCCGTAATACCGTCTGAAATTCAGTTGGTTTTAATTTTCCTCATTGTCTTAAAATGTTTTTACAGTTGATTTGTTCTAATCAGGATCCAAGTAGGATCTACTGATCCATTAATTTTAGAAGTGTGAGTTTATTTCTCTATTTTAGATAAAGAACAACAAAGGCAAACTTTGTCATTGTGTGTAGACTCTAAGTTTTGTAGTTGGAACTGTTTGGATTTAGAGTGTTCTGTAACTTTTTATATGATATAAATATATAAAAGGGTCATATTGCTAAATAGAGCCTTGAATGAATGACATCTTAATACTGTGAATCATATATAGAAAGTGTATTAAATAATATAAAAGTATATAAATTCCTTTTAGGGGAAAAAAGAGATAAAAAATTCCAATTCCTCCTTTAAGGATGACAGCTACTTTAGAACTTGCCAGCAACACTGAAGGTTAAAGAAAAGGTTTTAAAATGAATACATTTTTGGGTACTTTATTATAATCATTATTCTCTAAGCTTTTGACCACCTCTCCCAAAAGATGAGAATTCTAGTGCTAATGAACCTAAAAGTTTACTTATTTTTTTATATTAAAAAATTAAAAATTTTGATCTTTAAGTTATTTCAGATGCTTTTGAAACATTATTCAGATAATTACATAAGTCGTAAAACATTGTTACATTAATGATTTTTAAGATTACATTAGTTGATGTAAAAGTTTCAGCAGAAAACATACTACTCTTTTCCTAAGGATGCATTTATTTAAAACCTATAAAAATTCTACTTGTCTTAGTGATGGTAAATAAACCATTTAATTCGTCATCTTTCTACTGCAATGGAAGTGCAAGTGATTGTGTCATTTCGCCCTGCATCTTAACTACAACTCAGGCTTAATTAAGTTTGACAGTAAGGTGTTAGATTTATACCTGAATGTGTTTGCAACTGAAGGATTTAGTGGATTGCAGTAGGAAGTGAACAAGGGACAGAGTGCATTGGGGTTGTTTGCTCTCTGTCCAACAGGAATTGGTAGGGGAGTTCTTATTATCACTGAGACTACAAGCCAGGGTGGTGTGGGAAAGAGGGCCTAAGCGGATGGCAGCTCTCAGGAGCATGGGTTGGAATTCATCAGTTGACCTCTCCTTGGTCTCACAAAATTGAAAAGCAGATAATTGATCCAGGCTATCTTCTCATGCAAGGGCTGCTGTTTGTTTCTCTTCCCAAAAGCTGATGAGGAAAGACTGGCACTAGGAATCTCTTAATTTTGTACAAAATAGAGGGTGGGCCTAATTGAAATAAAGCAGATGGAAGTTGTTAGAAAAACTACAGTGTTATTGTTACTCACTCAGAGATCCTAGATTCGATACTAGCTTTTATCCTATTTGCTTGTGACAGAGAATGCCCTAGTCTTCTAAAGATAGTACCAAATCAGTATTTTTCTTTCTTTTTAAAAATAGCATAGTATGATATAAAGCCTTTTACTTCATTTATTTTAATCCTCATTGTGTATATTACAGTATATAATATAAAAATCAAATTACCCACATACATTTTAAAATAAATTTTATTTATTTTATTATTTTTTGATGAAGATACTGGGGATTGAACCCAGGACCTCATGCGTGCTAAGTATGCATTCTGCCACTGAGCTATTACTGCCCCCCATACACATTCCTTATCAGTCTGTCTTTCCATATGGATGTCCTGTAATAGGAACATGAATATCATCAGTTTATTCTAGAAGTGGTATAAAATAATGTAAAAATATTAGCAAATAACATAAACAATTATGTAACTATTGCCTTTATTGCTATGTGCCCGGAACCTCCTGAGCTAGATAGAAGAGGGCCTTGTAGGAAGTGGAAGGAGAAAGGTGCCTTAAGGAAGGTTGTAGAATCCTATAGTTACTCTAAAGGTTAGAGCACAAATCTGATCATATCTCTTTCCAGGCTAAAACCCTTCCCTGGCTCCCAGGACCCTCAGTGTCAAGTCCAATCTCCTTTACATGGGTTGCCAAATCTTTCCTGATAAGCCTCCTGCTAACCTTCTATACCCTCATCTCATGCTTTTTCCCTCTCAGATTCTTTCCCATGCCTTACCTGTGCACTTGCAGGCCCAGTTCTGTCTCTCCCCTTGGAGCCTGCTTATGCCATTTCCTCTTACCAGAACCCTCTTCTTCCGCTGCTCCTTCCCCTCAAGGCCTTCTCCCTGTCCTAGTTTACTGCTGCTCATTCTTTAGGACCCAGTTTAGGTATATTTTTTCTAGGAGGCCTTCCCTTTAATGTGTGTGTGCACACACACACACACCCTTCCTGTGTCCTTCATAACACATTGTAATTACCTTTATCATCACACTGTATTATAATTTATCATCTACTTGTGTTCCTTACTTGTCTAGGAACAACTGGGAGCCCAGGGTCTGTGTATTTGTTAATTGTTCTATCTCTAGTACATAGAACCTAGCTAAGTATT
This sequence comes from Camelus ferus, assembly GCF_009834535.1. Lineage (NCBI taxonomy): Eukaryota > Metazoa > Chordata > Mammalia > Artiodactyla > Camelidae > Camelus > Camelus ferus. The sequence goes on along the minus strand of NC_045732.1, from coordinate 95,522,192 downwards.
CAGTAAGTTATTTTTTGAATAAAATTAAACCACTGTTTCCCAAACTTGTTTTCAGAATAGTGTTCTCTGGGATGTTAAAAGAGGTGCTGTCAAAAAGGAGCTCTGTAGTTAAACAGGGAAATGCATTATGAATTTCTCAGAGAGGACATAACACTGTGTTTTACTGCCCTGAGCTTGATAGCCATGCTTCCCAAATGACAGTGGGCTCAGCCCCAGAAATTTTAGATTCAGTGTTTCAGGCCTAGGAGTCTATTGTTTTAAAAAAATGCCCCAAGTGATTCTCATGTGAGGCTAAATTTGGAAACTACAGGTATACAATGATTACAAAGATTGTTAAAATATGTAATACATTTGGAATAGTGCCCAGCATATGGTAGTAAATGCTTTATTCCTGTTAACTGCTGCTATTGTTGATATTGTTGTCATTATAATTTTATTTGACCGTGAAGCGCATTTTTGTGGCATATTTGTTAACATTTCATAAAACTTAGTTTGAGGAAGGCTGAATTAAACAAGTGCTTCAGTGCCACCTGTATATTGATGACACCAAAATCTCTATCTTTAGCACTGTCTTCTCCTGACCTCAAGACTTGACTCTTCAACGGCCTGCTGAACATTTTTATGTGGATTCCCTGCAAACACCTCAAAAATATCTTGAAAATCTCAAACCTGTACTTCTTTTAATATTTCTTATTGGCATCATTATCCCCTTGTCACCGATGGTAGAAATCTTGAAATCGACTTGATTTTCTCTTTCTTCCTCATCCCTCATGTGGGGTCAGTCACTCAAATCCATTCCTCTGTGTCTGGGATAAGCCATGCCTTTTCCATATGGTGCTACTTTTACCTAACCCTTGCTTCTCTGCTTAGCAAATTGTTGGCCATGTTTTAAATGTCACTCTTGCATTTCCCCCCTCCCCCCCACCCAGTAGCCACCAACCTGTGGAGCCTTCCCCAACTAGTCTGAACAGAAGAACTTGTTCTCTCATCTTGTCCAAGGGCACTTAGTACGTAACTTCATTATAGCACTCATCACTTTGTACTGTGTGCTTACTTCCGTAGCCTCACCTCATGTCCTCTCCCACTGGCATGCGAGCTGCCTAAGGGCAGATGCCATGTGTGAGTCATCCTATCTCTCAACACTTGATTAGTGTCTGGCACTTAGTAGGGGTTCACAATGTTTAATGAATTTAAACAACTAAAAAAGTCTAAAATTACCACTTTTTTTTTTCTCTTTGTACAGAAATTAGTGCTGAAGAGCAGCTAAGGCTCCTGCAAGAGGAGAAGCTTTGCAAAATCTGTATGGATAGAAATATTGCTGTAGTTTTTATTCCTTGTGGACATCTGGTCACTTGTAAACAATGTGCTGAAGCAGTTGACAAATGTCCCATGTGCTACACAGTCATTACTTTCAAGCAAAAAATTTTTATGTCTTAATCTAACTACAGTAGGTGTGTTATGTTCTTATTACCCTGATTGAATGTGTGATGTGAACCAACTTTAAGAAATCAGCCTTGAATTCCATTAGCATTTGCTACCAAGTAGAAAAAAATGTAAACTGCAGTGTTATAGTTGGCAATTTAAAATTTGAATTTCTGGATTTTTCATGATTTTAGCTGTATTACTTGTCCTATTTTTTCCACTGTTACTTAATTGAAACCCTAGACTAAGAAGCAACATATTGTAACTGATCACAATGTGTATTTGTAGTACACTGACTTAGTTTTCTAAATGTAAGTGAATTAATCAACCGACTTTTTCATTCTTTTCAGATAGGCTTAACAAATGGAGCATTCTGTGTAAATGTGGGGATTAGAGTTAATCTCCCCAATCATATAATTTGTTTTGTGTGAAAAAGGAATGAACTGTTCCACACTGCTGGAAAGATAGAGATTATTTTTGGATGTTTGTCTTTGTGTATTAGGATTCTGTCCATTTCTTTTAGAGTTATGCACATGTACTTGGGTGGATGATTTTAAAAAATGATTTTGCCATTATTAAAAGGGTATTTAATGATAAAATACGATCTAGCCTACATGTACTGACAAGGAAAGATATCAAAGGTATATTAAGTGTAAAATCCAAGTGGCAAAACACTATGTATAGAATGAGCCAAATGAAGGTGTGTGTGTATGTGTGTTTTATATATGTATAGAACAAAAGATTTGGAAAGATAGGCACCAAACTGTTAAATGTGGTTTCTTTTGAGGGGGTGGGGGGATGGGTCCCACTGGGGCTTTACAGGGGCCTTTTGGTTTCTACTTTTTTCATTTTGTTCTGTTTGAGTTTTTTATAAGTATGTATTACTTTTGTAATCAGAATTTTTAGAAAGTATGTTACTGATTTAAAGGCTTAGGCATGTTCAAACGCCTGCAAAACTACTTATTGCTCAGCTTTAGTTTTTCTAATCCAAGAAGGCAGGGCAGTTAACCTTTTTGGTGCCAATGTGAAATTTAAATGTTTATATGTTTTTCCTGCTTTGTGGATGAAAAATATCTCTGAGTGGTAGTTTTCTGACAGGTAGACCATGTCTTCTCTTGTTTCAAAATAAATATTCCTGATTTTGTAAAATGAAATATAAAATATGTCTCAGATCTTCCAATTAATTAGTAAGGATTCATCCTTAATCCTTGCTAGTTTAAGCCTGCCTAAGTCACTTTACTAAAAGATCTTTGTTAACCCAGTATTTTAAACATCTGTCAGCTTATGTAGGTAAAAGTAGAAGCATGTTTGTACACTGCTCGTAGTTATAGTGACAGCTTTCCACGTTGAGATTCTCGTATCATCTTGTATCTTAAAGTTTCATGTAAGTTTTTGCTGTTAAGATGATTAAGATGTATATAGGACAAAATGTCAAGTCTTTACCTAAATTGTTTTGTTTTCTTGTCTAGTAATAGTAATAGATACTTCTGAAATAAATGTTCTCTCAAGATCCTTAAAAACCTCTTGGAAATTATAAAATACTAACAAGAAAAGAACAGTTGTTTGAATATTAAAGAGAAAAAAACTTGAATAAGAATCATATAGATAAAAAATGAAAGTTTAAAAATGCTTCGTAGAACACCCAGGCAAATATTCTCACAATGACCTATTGTAGAGGTGAGTGAGGCATTTTGTTGAGAGTGAAACTTAAAAATTATATTTTTGTTGTGTTTTCTAAGGGAAAGAGTATTGTTATGTTCTCTTAACCTCTGTTGGTTACTACTTTGATATTCATTTAAAGCATTGCAAACTTAAATGAGAAAATTTTCAAATAATGACTGCCCTGTTTTTATTTTATTATATAAATCCTCAGTTCTTTACCTTTGCACTTTCTTCCATTTAGGTTTAGTTATATATTCATTAAGGTAAATTCTACATGTATAGTCTAAGCTTTAAGTTTAACCTTAAATTACAAGGGGAGAAAAGTGTTAAAGTTTTTAAACTGTTTTCCAGGACACGTCAGCTCCAAGTCAGGTAGTTAGTTCAGTTGAGTTTTTGGCCGAGGACTGAATTGTTTTAACAAAAGGCTTTGCCCATTCTAGGAGCTTCAGTTCATTACAACTCTTTTAAAGCTTTGTATGTTTAGAATTAAGCAAGATCTTTTTTCTCCCCATGAGTTGTGAAATTTAATGCATGAAGCTGATGTGGCTAACAAGTTTATTTTAAGAATTGTTTAGAAGTGCTGTTGCTTCAGGTTCTTAAATCACTCAGCACTCCAACTTCTAATCAGATTTTTAAAGACTTACCAATGTTTGTCTGTGTTCACACTCGAAAAAGCACTGGATCCTTCCCATCTAATTGTGCAAAGAATAATCACTTGGAAGGTCGAAAATACAGCCAGATCCAAATCTCTGCCTCCCCTTCCCAAAATAGTTTTCAGTATCTACATGTAGACATTCCTTTTCTGTATAAAGTTCCTCTAAGATTTCAAAGGTACCACCTATTTTACAGCATTTTAAACATGTGAAGAGTCAAGTTGTTCTATAATAATTTCTTTATTTGTAGTAATCTAGTATGCTGATCAAAAGTCTTAATTTTTGAGAAATGGGTTTAGTGTTTATAAACTGTAGTTTATTAATTCATGGCTTTGTATTGCCTTTCCTGCTAGATTTTTGTTTTTGTTTTTCCCCCTTTGGTTAGGAGCTAAGATCAGGTAGAAGGGGTGTAGCAAATGTATATAATGTGATTTGGCCCTGTGTGTTACGATCTTTTGTTGTTTTTATTGTTATGTTATTTAAATGTTGGTAGTTTTTCTCTTGTTTTCATTTTAGTGGTTAAAATTGGTATTTTGAACTCTCTGAATGGAGACTACCACCACAGCATTAGTTGCACGTATTGTACCCTTTAGACCCAAGTCATTGTTTTATTTCCTGATTACCTGGATGTTGAATATGGGGGGAAAGGGTGGAGGGGTGGGAGAAATGGGATAGATTGTATATCATTTCCATTGGAGAAATAAGAAAATGGGAGGGAGTATCTGATAGATAGTTATTTTTAGCCAAAACTGCTTTTTAAAAAAGGAAAAAGATATAGCCATTTCATCTGTGAAATAAGAATAGTACCTGTCTTACAAAGTTATAAGAGTTCAAGGAGTCCATATATGTAAGATACCTGCTATAAATGTTAATTCCCTTCCTAATACTCTTTTACCCTCCATGGGTTTGCCTTGACTCTGGAAATTTGGGCTAAAACTTAGATAATAACTCTTTCAGTAACTCTTATGTTTTACGGAGTTTCTCATAACTTAAGATGCAAATTACACTAAACAAGTAGGTCAAGTCCTTAAAAATATTTAAGTTCCTTTTTTAAAAACTTGAAAAAATTATTCTTACCAAGTTTGGTTGAGCTTTCCTAATAAAAACAGTTGGCTTATTCCCACCTTCACAATCAGTTTCAATTTGACTCTTACACACTTAGCACAATGTGAATTTCATTTGCAGCATAATAGAATCATAGAGTGTCAGAGCTAGAAGTGACCTTAGAGAGGTATCTCATTCATCCCGCGTGTTTTACAGATGAGGCAACTGAGGCTCAAAGATGAAATGATTTGTTCAAAGCTGTATAGCTAATTAGTGGTAGCCCAGACTGGGAAATAGTTTAAAGGTGAGAAACTTCAAGCTTCCTCTCCTGGGAGGCCTCAAATGTTTATTTTTTCAACTATGCTTTCTTCTGTACCATAATCTTCACTACATATTAAATGACACTTTATAACTAATACAATAGGACAATCTTAAATACATATAGGTTCAAATTGTACAATACTACATTAATGTTTGGGTGGTAAGATTCTATTTTGAAGTCTAAAGTTTGCAGATATGCGTATAGTTTTTTGGCATTTACTACATTCTTACTGTGTATCATTAATGGAACATTTAAAATTACTATATAAGTATATTTTGTCATTCTGTCTATACTTAGTACCAAATTTGCATTTTTGATTTGATGTAACAAAGACTTTAATCTTTTAGATTTTGCATTTTTTTCATTACTGTTATACTTTATCTAACCTGACAGAATGACTGATTCTTGTCGTTGTATTAGTGTTGTGAATAATCAAGTGAAATGTTTGAGATAGAGTACTATATTTGTGAATATAATTTTATGACTTTTTTCGTTTAGTAGAAACCTTTCCATCAGTATGGAAAACTAAGAAAATAGCTTTCTACTGTATAATCTGGCAGTCATCATAGATTAAAGCTTATTTTTCTGTGAATAAAGCTTATTCAATAAAATACTATTCTTTAAAATGATATTACTTTGTATTTGTTTCACCTTCTCAGAAAAAAATAAAATAGACCTCTTAAAAATACTAAAATGTAACCTCCTAAATATATTCTATGCCACTGGGCCAGGCATTAAGGTACACATCAAGTCATGTCATGTTTAAAAAAAAAAAAAGACACCCATTTTCACATGAATTTATAGAATTCTATACGTGCATGAAAAGTTAGTTTTTAACATATTTAAAAATATGAACCCACCTCCCCCACAAAGATTGGCCTGGTTGACTCAAGAGACAGTAAAGTCAGCATAACAAGGCTTGAACAAGCCAGAGATTTAAAAAGCCACTGCCCCTTTGAGGCAGACAGGAGAGAAGGATTTTTGTGAGTCTGTAGAGGTAGTTTCCTAGAGAGTTTCAGAAGCTGCAAGCAAATCTGGTGGGATAAAAAGTGAGAGAATAAAGGATCATTAAAGGGAGAGAGAAATGTAGAAATCGGTGTTTCAAGTGGCTATTTCCCCTACCCCTTCCTGCCCACAGTGGAGGTTCCTAAATTGAGAGTTCTGTTTCAGGCCTAGTCTGTATAGTGATTGATTATTGAATCCTTGACTATTATCAATGTTATCTGAGATATACCATAAGACTTTGTCTTAAATGCAATCCACATTTCTTACATGTCAACTACACTTTCAATGAATATTGATGAAGATGTGAATTTTCAAAGCTTTCTCTTACAGAAATTTTCAAACTTACATAAAAGTAGAAAGGAAAGTATAATGAGCCCCATGGTACTCATCATTCAGCTTCAACAAATAACATTGCCAATCCTGTTTGATCTAGGACACCCCCTCTTTTTCTTTTTTCACTGATATATTCTAGAGCAAATCCTAGACGTTATTTCTCCTGTAAAATTGCCTTGTTATGTACCTATACTAGATTAGAACATTTTTTATATAAATTGTGAATTTTTAACTCACCAGTATCACTGCTAAATTTTAATGGACATCTGAACAAGACTTAAAATCAACTTTATTCCCTCTTCCTCCCTATTTGAAGATTAAGGGAAATAAATCCCCTCAAAACTGACATTATCATTTAAAAATATTTTTAAACAATGTTCTCACTGTTTCACTTGTAGTTTGCTTATAGATTGTAGAATAAATGTACTTAGTAGGCTAATTTGCAACAACGTGGATGGATTTAGAGAGTGTTATGCTTAGTGAAATAAGTCAGAGAGATAAATACTATATGATATCATATGTGGAATCTAAAAAATTAACAAATGTATACAACAAAACAGAAACAGACTCACAGGTGTGGAGAACAAACTAGTGGTTACCAGTGGAGGGGGGCGGCAATATAGGGGTAAGGGATTGATAAATGCAAACTACTATGTATAAAATGGATAAGCAACAAGGATATATTGTACAACACAAATATAGCCATTATTCTGTAGTAACTAATTGGAGTAAAAGCTATACAAACATTGAATCACATTGTTGTACACCTGAAACTAATATAATACTGTAAGTCAACTATACTTCAGTTTTAAAAAATTAAATAAGAGTTGGTTCGCTAACTGCATGGTGTATGGATACCTAGTGGTTCTCAAAGTGTGATCTGAGGATCAGTAACATCTGCATCACATGGAAATTTGTTAGAAATGCAAATTATTGGGTCTCAACTCAAACCTACTGAATCAGAAACCCTGGGATGTAACCCAGCAATCTGTGTTTTAACAACCCCTCTAGGTGGTTCTGATGCAGGCTAAAGTTTGAAAAACCACTGGAATATGGTATGGGGTCTGAATCCAGAAATAACTAAATGGCTGAAACCTGTAAATCAAATTGATGTCACTCTGCAGATGGCTGTCGTCCTCACCTTTCTTCTGATAACTCATTGACGATCCAGACTTGTATTTTCTCTTGCTACCAAAATGCGAAGACATAAAATGCAACATCCTGAAAGTCCCTTCTGATTCCATTTTTCAACAGAGTTTTCTTCCAGACAGTACTCTGAATTTTGTAATGAAAATCAATCTTCAGCCCTTACACTGCTAAATAGCCCCATGTTGCTCTGCTATTAAACTATCCTCCAATCAAGCAGCAGAAGAGTTAAGTATTTGAAGACTCACTTGTAAGCGCTAGTGTGACAGCAATCAGTTGAAATTGTACAGAACAGATCTGCACTTCTAGAAAGAGCCAAAGCTTCAGTAAAATGTGAGCAGTTAATCTACAAATGATAGAATTTGAGTTGGAAGGGCTCAGCCTCTAATTCATAAAAACTAGCAGTTCTGAATTCTGAAATTTTTAAAGCTGTGGCACAAAAGAACCAAAGAAAATTCTTACAGTGATCTTATGTCTCTAAAGGCCTGGAGAGTTGCGTAAATCCACACTAAGGTCAATATTGGTCTCTAACTGTAACCAAAATAAAAATCTTAAGGTAGGTAAGGCTAGATGAAAGTCAGATTTAGTTTTCTTTCTTTCCCCGCAAACCACTAGTTTGCTTATAAAAAACAGTTCTAAAACCTAGCCATTTGGCTTTGTATAGATTTGGTCTGTTTAGAGGGTCCCCCCCCCAATCTTATTTGGTTTAATTTGGTATTTCCAAGACCCTATAAGCACCATAACTAATGAGTACAGCATAAGAAATCTTTTGCGTGGGCCTATACTTGCTAACTTTAGGCTTATGAATAAATTATTGGAAGGATACTGGTTCAAAACAAATAAGGAATAAGAACCTAAGAGAAACCAAACTTTATTCCTCCCTTTTATTTTCCCAGAAGAATTTAAATTTTCAAAAAAGACTATGGTATAATTAATTGAGGTAGTAGTATTTAAACAATGATCTTGCTTCAAAATCTAATTCTTGTTTCAAAGACTTTTATGTTCCCAAACTGTTTTTTACATACAAAATTGTAAATGTCCATTTGTTAACAAAACTTTTGAGAGTTCTTTCTTTTAAGTCTGTGCATTGTGCTTCTTTAACTTTATTCCGTTACTGGGTACTAGGGATTTCTTTTTAGTTCCATTAGCTTAAATAAGGGGCTTTGCATTTTTGGCTAAAGCATCAAAAATGTATTTTCTCATTAAATATTGGAATTTTGTTTGGCAGTGACTAGGCTCCCCTTCTGCCAGATTGCTGAAAATTGGATTCAGGAAAAGAGAACACATGAGTATGTTCATGAAAACTTATTGGTGTTTCAGAGGAACTTAAATGAATAACAAAGACCCCAAATCTCCTCTGTAAAATTAAACTGAAGTGGAGAAAAACTTGCTAAAAATCATTTTATTTTTTATTAAATAAACATTGTGCATGGATTTCCTAGCAGAAATTTAACAAAGTCCTGTGTTAATCATTAAGAGAATGACCTAACTGACCTAGAAAAACCTGGTTTTCTTTCAACTAGACTTTTGTTTGTTTGTTTGTTATTTGATTACTAAAAAGAATATACTCTACTGTACTTAAACCTTTCTTGGTTTTCTACTGTAAGTATTTCAGATACATTATATTCTTATGTGAGCTATAAGAATTAAGTAAAAAGACCTATCCTATGTATGAGTTATAAATCAGTATTTGGTCACTTATATGTAATGAAATGTAACAAAATATTAATACATGGGGATAAGAATCCCTACTCCACCTACCTTAGAGGATTTTTGCAAGGCTCATATAAGTAAATGCACAAAAAAGAGCTTCAAAAATTATAAACTATATAAGCTCAAGGAATCATTCCTCTAATTTCAGTTTACTAGACTAATTATGGCTTAGTTTCACACAAAATGAAACAGTTGTGGACCAGTATCTGATTAATCAAGGGTGTATAGTGATGAAATTCATTTATATAGCTTCTTAGCCATTTCCATGGCTCTCAAAATCCTTTACATACATTATCTCTTTGCCTTCCACTCTCTACATGGTTAATCCTATGTTTAAATCAGAAGTATACGGGTAATGGCACAGAGATAATTGGATAAATTGTTGCTATGTACAATTGTGGAAATTATGTTCATTAAACTCTGCCATTCAAGTGGCCCTTAAATAGATTTGCTTGGGCAGTTGGGTCAGCTATGTTTTCTAACATATGAAAACAAGAATATATAAAACATAAATTCGGGGATGATAAAATAATTGGTCTGGTACTCTCGCACTATGCCATTGTGTCTCTCATTCATTATATTCATAGCATCTCTGTAATTTACAGCTGAAGATCCCCAGACATAGAGGTTATGTGACTCACCTAAATCATATGGTGAATCACCAGTTGAACTGTTCTTATGGGCAGTGAAAATGTTTCTAGCTAATTTTTTTGGCATGAGTTAGCTAAATTGGCTGCCTCACTGTCTGAACTTTGAGTATATATGTCCAAATCTAGGCTCTTTTTTGGATGGCAAGACCTGGCTGGCCATATGATACCAAACCACAAAACCAAATAGAAGTAATAAATGGGTATATGTGGTCCTTAGCATGTCTACTCAACTAGAATTGAAAAATTAAAGTAATTGTAAAAAAAAAAAAAAAAAAACACCAAAATTAATAACTATGTTTCTGACCTCAAGGATTTGGAAATGAGAAAGACAACCTTTCCCTATATTGCCAAGGCAAAACTTGAAGGTCAGGAACCATGTCTTCCTAATCACTATGTTCCCAATGACTAGGATGCTGTGTCGTCCATTAATAAGCACTAGGTTAATTTTTCAGTACATAGATGTATGAGTGAAGAAATGAATGAAAAATTTAATAAATGAATGAAGTAGGAAAGCCTTCTCATCTAAAAGTTGTGCAGTGACAAATAAAACTTGGAATCAATACTGACTTTCTACAGATTTCACTTTTTTTAATGCATGAACATTAAACACCTACTATGTGCCAGGCTCTGTGCTAGATGCTGGGGAGTCCATTCTATCATAGAACATGAAGGAGAATGGGAACTGGATCTAATTCAAACTGTTTGGGGAGGGTCTTGGGGAGCAGTTTTCTGGAGGGTGGGCCCTTGAAGTAGTCAAGAAGGTAGTGGAAAGCAGTTCTGCCTAGGAGAGAAGCATGTGCAGAACTCAGAATCCAGAAAGTCTGACACATCTGAAGACTAAAAGTGGAGGTTTTCAATGAGAGGTCCAAAAGCATTTATTAGGAATCCTCAAGGGCATTTTATGTGCACTAGGTCTCCTTGGGTACACATTTAGGATAAATTTGGTCTCTCTTTCCCCCTATAGATCAGAGAAATCCAGGTGGTTTGATGGGTTTTGAATTTCTGAGCAAGAAACTAGTAAGTTATTTTCTGAAGCAGGTTTCATGAGGTATGTTGGGGGATAAGAGAAAGGATATTCATTCACCAGGCAACCATCACCTTTTCTAGGCCTTTGCTGAGGCTGGATAGTATACACAAGGCTCACACAGGTTTCTTTTTATTTGAAATACATATTCAAATTCAGCCACCTTGTTCAGTAAGTTTAACAAAATCTTGTTTCACTTCATTGTTGACCTCTACCAATGTCTTCTCAATCCTGTTAAATTGTACCAACAGTGTGTATTAAGTGCTTGCAGTGTACACAGAAATTCTGGGAGGTAGTGATAGAAGAAAATAAGACCCAGGATAGGTCCTCTTGGAGTTTACGGTCTTAGTAGCAGAAAGAGTTTTAGCAGGGAGGGTATAGCTCAGTGGTAGAGCATGTGCTTAGCATACAGGAAGTCCTGGGTTCAATTCCCCAGTACCTCCATTAAAATAATAAACAAACAAACAAACAAACAAATCTAATTACCTCCCCCAAAAAACAAAAACCAAAAAAAAAAAAAGATTTACATTTGTCATTCATAAGGTATTTCCCCATTCCAAACATAGTACAGGGACCGTTGGTAACCACGGTGCTATTTAATGCAAGAAAAAAATCAAAGGAACAAAAGAATGTAAATATAGTGTGACAGAGCACTAGATTCTGTGGTATAGACTATCATCCTTCTGTGTGAGGACGATAGTGAAGGACAAGTGAGGGCGTAGCCCAATAATTGGAGCAGGTTTCATGAAAGTGGTATGGCTAAAGCTACAGGACCTCAGATTGTTGAAGGCTGTTCCAGATACTAAAACTCCATGATTGTATGTGATATATTTGTTGTTGTCATTTTGTTTTGTTTTCTATGCAAGGTTAATGATGGAGGACAGAAGGACCAACTTGGGCTGTTATGCTATAGGCTTCTGTGTGTGTTCTGGCATGTGTCTTGAATAACATTTTAATATATTTCCATACACATTCCATCAAATAATGACTCTTTGAACAGCTTTCCATCTTAAAAGGAATTCAGCCTCCTTTACTTCCAAGCGAAAAATAGAAGCCAAAATGTGTTCAAAGCCCTGCTCAAGTATTCCCTCTTTTGGAAATGGTCAATTAACTCAAATGACAAATCAGGAACAGGAGCAACTCAGCAGGTGATTCATGGTGTGATTGAAGGGGCCTGGTTCCCTTTCTGTCTCAGTTTCTTCATCCGTCTGTGGGAAATACTGGTCTCACAGAGGTGTTACGAAAAATAATTAAAGTTGGTAATGTGCTTTGAGATAGAAGGACGAACCATACTTTCAAAGTCTGTAATTACACACTGCAGTGAGTCTCTCAGACTGGCTTCCTCTACTCACTCTTTCATAGGTATTTAAAATGACCTAATTTAGGTAGGTTTTCTTTGTTCTTAAGTTACTACTACATTATTTAGCCACTGATACCAGTTACCTTTAAAATAGAATGCAACCCACAGTAGTAGTCAGGACCACTAATCCTTTGGCTTTAGGATTCTTAAAGTCTTTCCTTTTGAGGAGTTTAGTTTTCCAGATCACTCTCTACCTTCATTCTGAATTTTTCCACTTCAGTTGGCTCACTTATCTCCTCTCTGTTGATAGTCCCAAAAGATTATAAAAGATCAGCTCAAAGGCTTCACCAAAACCAAACAGGAGGCCCCTCTGCTTTGCTTAATACTTGATAATTTCTTCTTTGCTGTTCTTATTCCTCTTCTTTCCCTCCTCCCCATTTTAATTGACCGGTTGGAAACACCCAGCAGGTGAAATTCTTTAGATGACTCCACAGCAGGAGAAGAAAAGAGATGCTGAAATCCCAATGTTGAGCTGTTGAGTGGGCGGAGGAAAGAGGCTGGGATTGGCCAAGCAGAAAACAAGAGGGGAGATGCGAGCAAGATGTTGTGACAACATGCTGAGTCCACCCGGGTAGTAAGGGGAAACCTAGAACAACAAAGCCAATTGAGAACATGTGAGAAAAGAACCACTGACCCCTAACTCCAGGCCGCCTTCCCACAAACTCCTTTTGCCATTTTGCCATTTGAGAGAAGGAAGCAAGAGACTGTGGTATCGCTGCTCATCACAGGAAAAACAACGTCAAGATTATATATCCTAAGGACCTTGGGTTCACAGTGACATCTTTATGTTCAAAGGAAAGCACACTTTTTCTTAACGTTTGGTTCCAAGATGGAATATGAAATGGAATACGAGACTATGAGTATAAATCAAGCTTTTTTCTTAAGCTCCTTTTGGTTCTGTCATTTACCAATACGTGTGACAATTTTGACATACAAATCTCAGGCAACAGCTTTCTCTCATTCACCCCTATCCCCAAAGTTCTGTCTGCACTACCTGGGGGGCAATTTCCTTTAATACAAACCACTACTTGTAGCAGTGCCCATTGCTGAAGGGCTTCAGTTACCGTCACTAAACGAGAACTTTACCAGAGTAAAATATCCAGAGAGTGGGTCAGTTTTACTCTTTTACTTTGCTGGTAGGAAGTATTTTCCTTCAAATGGAGTAAAAAACACAGAGGGCTTTTACTGTTCTTGAAATACTGTAGCACTGCATATGTTTCTCACTCTAAGTGCAGAAAACTTTTGAAAAATATCTATTTATATAACATTTTGGAAATGATACCACTAATCTGACCGCCTAGCCAGTGCTTTTCCAAAAAAGTGATGTGTGAAGAACATATAGGGGAGGGAGGGTATAGCTCAGTGGTAGAGTGTGTGCTTAGAATGCACGAGGTCGTGGGTTCAATCCCTGGTAACTCCACAAAAAATAATAAGTAAATAAACCTGATTACTTACCCCTCCAAAAAAATAAATAAATACAATTGGAGGGGGGAGGGTACAGCTCACGTGGTATAGCACATGCCTAGCAATCACAATGTCCTGGGTTCAATCCCCAGTACCTCCTCTAAAAATAAATAAATAAACCTAATTACCTACCTTTTTACACCCCCCCCCAAAAGAACAATGTGTAAAGGTCACTAAACTAAAAATCAGAAGAAATAGATTTTATTAGTAGCTCTGACATTGTATGTTTTGACAAGATTTTTAATTTGATAGACTTATTTCTTTTTTTATATAACAAGGAGAAGGCAGAGGAAGTTATGTGGTTATAAAAGGGCAACTTGAGGAATCCTTGTGATATTGGAACTGTTCTGTATCTTGACTGTGATGCTAGATACATGAATTAACATGGGTGACAAAATTGTATATAAATTAATATAATTTATTTACACTTGCATGCACACACACACACACACACATACACACACAAATCAGAGCAAAATCAGTGGATTGTATCAATGTCAATGTTCTGGTTGTGATATAATGCTATAGTTTTGCAAGATGTTACCACTGGGGAGACCTGGGCAAAGTGTACAAGGGATTTCTCTATATTATTTCTTACAACTGTAGGCAAATCTATAATTATCTCAATAACAATTTCAATTTTTAAAAAGTTAACCAGGACTTTTCTAGGCCCCACTCAAATAGTATAGGCAAGGAGACAAACTACCCATGGTTGAGACCAAGAGAGGAAAGCTAGACCCTGAAGACTGAGTGACCCAGAACCAAAATTTGATAAATCAGAAAAGAAAAAAAATGGTTTTTGATTACAACTTAACATTCCAGATAAAGGATTTAGGTTACGAATTAGTTAAAAAAAAAGATGCTGAATTGTACAATATTTGTTTTAAATATTTATTGTAAATAAATATATAATAATATAAAGAAATATTATAAATAAATATTTAATATTTATTTCTTTTAAAAGTTGATCTAAGATATGAACTTTAAAAAACAAATAGCTGGGGGGGAGGGTATAGCTCAAGTGCTAGAGCGCATGCTTAGCATGCAGGAAGTCCTGGGTTCAATCCCCAGTACCTCCCCTAAAAAAATAAATACGTAAACCTAGTCACCTCCCCCACAAAAGAAAAAAAAAAAGAAAAAAAAGAAAAAAACAAAACAAAACAAAAAAACAAATAGCTGTACTTTCTAATGCCTATTCCATTATTTCATTATAAAATTGTATCTTTATGAATAAGGTTGGGGAAATCATGCTGATGTTTGGGCAGAAATTTGTCTGAACCCACATGTCATCAATGGGAAATGACTAGTTCAGATTTGTTTGGAGAAATGAATAAAACTTATAAAGGTTAAATCTTCACACTAAGTATCAAGTGACAGCGAATGTTGTCGACACAGACTTTTTTTGGAAATGAACAAAAATATTAAGCCTATGTTTTGAATATATATTTGAACCAAAAAGGAAGCAGTAGATAGGACTAAAGTGAGATGGAAAAGACACTAGCTGGAGCCATTGATATTCTCTGTTAGATAATTACTATCCTGAGGGAATAAAAGAGGAAAAACCAGCTTAGCCCATCTGTTTAAGTATTAAAACTTCTCCAATTAAATTATTTTGTATGAGTCAATAATGAGGTAATTCAGATAGAATCAAACTAATAAACACCTTGATATAGAACTGAAAAGAATTCCAGGTCAAAGTCAAATCTCTGCCTAGTATCCTATTGGTATAATACGCAAGACTAGGCGTGGCTGAACAATAATGAATAATACATATGCTGAAAGTCCAACTACTGTACAGCTACTCCTGGCAAATAACAGCATTCTTTCAAACAACATCCTGAAGTCTCAACAGGATGATATTTTCCATCCCCACAAAGACTTGAAGGATATCATCCAAGCAAGAAGGAAAATAATTTCCTGGAGGCTGAGTTAGGGATCTCACTGCCAGCGTGGAATAGGAGAGAGCTCATACTTAGCAGACACAAGATCAAGATTACCACGTTGGGGAAAACATAGGAGAAATGGAAGGGCTGCTCTCCTAGAGGTTTTCAAAGACACACGGGCAAAAGGGAACTGTCTGCTAGGTACATGATAAAAGAATTAAAGGGCTATACAGTGATATCTAATGAGCCAGAAGAAAGACTGGGTGTAGGGAACTGAAAACAGGATTCTTGAAAGCAAAAAGGCAGAAAGAAGCAATGAAGAGCTCCAGATCCAGAGGCTGCAAATATTATCACAGAACTGATTCCAAGACCTCCAAATGGCTGAGAAATTTTACATAAATGGAAACTGTATAAAACGTAGCACTGGTCCTAGACTATAAGAAGAAAGTGAAAGGAAAATTATTAATAAGAATTTTTAAAATGAGGATTTCAGAGAAGTATTACATAGGAACTGAAAAGGGAGTCTGGCCATATGTAATTTGGCATTTCTGGAGCAAAGTTTACATTGACATTCAAGTATTCCAGGTGGTCTCTAACCAAAGCTGGTGGCATCAAGCCAATCACAGTTTCATGGCCATTTAAAAACCTAGAGTTTACTATTTCAGAAACAAAAAAAGGATTTTGATGGCAATTCTCCCATAAATATAGTATTGTCTTAGATAATAATAATTATTCGAAAGCCTCTCTATCCTTTCTGGGGCTAAGCATGCCGTATTCTAATTTCCTACTGCCTGTCAATTTCACTCGATAGACTTACAGACTTCTAGAACGTAAGAATTGTGGCTTACTTTTTCTGAATCCCAAGTCCCTGACATATGCTAGACACTCAATAAATGTTTGCTTCTTTCATAAAGGAAAAGCAAAGCAAATTTAGCAAAATTGAAAGGCAACGTTAACCCACCCACTGGGTAGGCAACTAAATTTTGAAAGTGCTTCTTAATAATCTCTACAAGATGACATTGAAGAAACTAGATAATGACCTAACAATTTCTTTGAGGAGGTTGGGAGAAAACACAAAGGAAAGGAACATTACAAGAGAAGCATAATTCCTGTGTGATGTTCTATGACGCTGTAATATTAAATTACGACTGCTAACAACACTTTTTCCCTTCCAGACTTACACCCAGCTTACCCTTTCATCAGCTACTCCCTGCCGTGCACCTTCTGTTTTCCCTTTAACCACACAATACCACTTGCCCTTCCTGAGATAGGCTGTGCACTTTGACTCTTCTGCGCCTTTGCTCATTATATTCACTCTGCCGGGGAAAGCTCTTGTCTCCATTGTCTTCTGGAGGATTCCTACTCACCTATCCACTGCCAGCTCGTCTCACTTACCTACGGCTGTATAACAAACTCTCCCCAAACTGAGTGGCTTAAAACAACTTGATTTATTATTTCCTAAGATTCTATGGGCTGGCTGGGCAGTTCTTTTGGTCTCCTTGGACTCACTCATGTGGCTGTAGTCAGCTGGTGGGTCATCTGGGGGCTGGGCTCAGCAGGGACACTCCCACACCTGGTCTTCTCTCTCCATGTGGTCTCTCATCCCCCAGGGCCTCTGTCTCCACATGGCCTCTGTCTCCACATATCCTCTTTCTAGCAGAATAGCGTGGACTTTTTTCCATGGCAACTGGGTTCCAAGAGCAAAAGCAGAAACTGCTAGTTCTTTTAAGGCCTGCCTGTGCTCCACAATCCCAGAATGTCATTTCTGTTGCATTTTATTGGTCAAAGCAAGTTATACAGTCAGCCCAGATTCAAGGGGGAGGAGAAATAGACTTCACCTCTTGATAGGAGGAGCTGTAGCATCACTTTGTGAAGGGATGTGATGCAGGGAGGTAGAATTCATTGGAAGCCATTTTAACAATCATTCAGCTGAAACGTCATCTCTTCATTCATCATCTGTGAGATATATGTATATATATACACACACACATACAGAGAGATAGAGAGAAAGATCACATTATCTCATTATTTGTGTCTGTGTCTGTTTGAAGGAGGCAGTGGTTTAGGAAAACAGTCTGAAAGGACCACGTTCTGTAATCTGACTGGGGAAAGCTCTACTGATGAGATACAGTTGAAGATACAGTTTGGGGCCAGAACATGGGGGATCTTGAATGCCATACAAAGGAATTTAGGTTTTATTTTGCAAGCACTCAGAACTGAAGTCAAGAATATCTCTCTCCAAACTGCTTCTCCCATATTTCCTATCTGGGTGAATGGCAGAAATGAGGATTCACATCTACCTGTCTTATTCAAATGGCCTCTAAGTGCTACTTCTTACAATTCCTAAATATTTCTTGACTCTGTCCCATCCTCCCATCTACACTGCCATAGCTTTAGTCCAGGACCTCTCTCATTATTTCTCCTCTGACCTATTGTCACAGTTTCCCTGATACTAGTCTTGCCCCCTTTTCCATCCTGCATGATTCCACCCAAACCATCTGCTAATGTTAGCCGCCTGATTATAAGCCTTCATGGATTTCTACCACTCTCGAGCTAAAGTTCAAAGTCTTTAGCACTGATAGCACTGATTAGAAGGCTCCTTCACGATTTGGCCCCCGATTAATTTCACTCTACTGCCCCCTGCCCTTGCCCTTCATATTTCAGCAATACCAAACTTCTTGTAACTCCTCAATCCATGCTGTCTTATGTCTTGGTGCCTTTGCTCATGCTAGACTGTATGTCAAAAACCATTGCCTTCTCTGCTTGGGTAACCCCCAGTTTTCTTTCAAGACTCAGTCTCTAGGACTACTTCCCATACACTCTCTCAATCTCAGTTAGCTGCCCCTTTTCTGTGTCGAGATAGCACCTAGAGCTTATGGTTATCAGAATAACAATAATTATTGATCACTCATATGAAAAACTCAATTCTTATACCACCTGCATGAAGTAGATTCTTATAGTGATGGCTAGTAAATGACAGAGCCGGGATTTGAACCCAGGTGGCCTAAAGAACTACTGTTGAAAGTACTATATTGCTTTCCTGCTCAGACACAGCACTCATCACTCTGGATTGTAATTGTCAATTTATCTGTATGTCTCTCCCACCTACTGTGAGTATCTTGAGAATAGAAATTATGTCTCACTTATCTTTTTATCCTCAGAAACTAACATAGTGCCTGTGACATAATTTATAATCTATAAATACGTGTTGAATGGTTGGAAGGACGAATGAATGAATGACTCCTGAAATTTATGAATGATTCCTCTTGCTCTTGTTTTAGCCATTTTTTAAAAGATAAAAACTGCTTATAGAACTAGAAACATACTTCAATAAAGACTCAAATTGCATTAAGGAAAACAACAGAGGACTGCACACAGGTGATAAATTTTCTGTTTACTGATGTTCTGTCAGCAGTTTAAAAAATGCAAGCAAAATCATTTTATTAAGAAAAAATATACAACAACGGAGTGAAGAAGACACTAGATAACAGAGAGTTTAATTCTTCCTTTAACTCCTCCCCATTAAGGTAAGACATGAAATGAAACCCACTCTTAAGGGAAACTAGAGAAGGACACAAAGGCTGCCTAAGAAAGATATGTCCTTGACCAGAATAAAGATATTAATAATATATAGAATTATAATACAATAATACACTGAAAGGTGGCCTGGTTGTAGTGGAAAGCACATACATTTTGCATCCTAATAGATATGAGTTTGAATCCTGCCGTGGCACTCTCTATGAAAGTCACTTAAGCTCTCAGGACCTCAGTTTTCTCATCTGTAATATGGAGATGATCATATTTACCTTAGAGGGACATTATGAGGTTTTACAGATCAGACACCATGCCTAGCCCAGTGCTTGACATAGAATAGGTGGTCAATAAATGGCAGTTTCACTTATTATTTACTTGGCCATTTATACACCTCAAATACATACATATTGTCTCAACATGAGTTAGGGACAGAGAAAGAAAATATGTCATGAAAGCCTGCAGTATACTGTGAAAAAAGCACTGGACATGAAATCAAACTGACCAGGGACTCAATCCTGGCTCAACCATTTCAGAGTTGTGTGACCTGGGGCAAATTCCCTTCACCTCTCTGATCCTCAGTTTCTATATCTATAAAATAGAGATAATAATACCTATTTACAGAATGAGGGGTTTCATTCACTTACACAACAGGTCTAAAAACCAGTTAGAAAACTAAAGTTCAGTTTGTGAGCTCTGGAAAAAACAAAGCTTGTACTTATGAATAACAACCCAATTTAGGAGTCACAGGCATCAAAAGGCTCAAATAATCTGGTGCGATCCCAAAGACTTTGGAAGAAATTTTTGTAAAAAGAATATGAAGTATTCTGGAAAATGGGAAATAAGAATCTACCTATTTCTACCTAAGATGGCTTCAACAGTACCTGAATACTGGAGATGTGGTGTCTCAGAGGGTTCATTGAAAAAAATTAGGTCCTGGATTTGCAGAAGTGAGTTCTGGATCCTGAATTATGTTGATTCTCTCTAATGTACAGCCTCTTTGAAAAGTTCTGTTTGGGTGGAGAGCTGGCTTCTTGTCATACTATCTCAATTTCTAGACTCTCTGTCAAAAAGCAACAGTTTGGGGTGAGGGGCGGGGAGGGTATAGCTCAGTGGTAGAGTGTGTGCTTAGAATGCACAGGTCCTGGATTCTGGCCCCAGTGCCTCCATAATGAAAGATCAATCGATCAATCAATAAACAAACTTAACTACACTCCCCCCTCAAAAAAACCACAACAATTCATAAGATTACATACAAACCAAAAAGACTAGCTTAAAACTTTACAATCAGTTTTCATTAAACTAGTTAATTCTCTCCCATCAAAAGAAGTACATACATTGCACTTCTAGCAGAGAAATACACCCACATGTACAGAAAGATGTTTACTATAGAACTGTTGTTAATAGTAACAAGTATGGAACAACCTCAATGTCCATCAACAGAAGAATGACTAAATAATATGTAGCTTATTCATTCAACAGAACACTATACACTGATTAAAAGTCATGAACTAGTGCATGTATCAACTGGGATAAATCTCAAAAACCTAACTGTTTGAAAACCACAAGCCACAAAAGGATATGTATGATATGAAACCATTTGTATCAAATACTATGATACAATCCTATGTATTTTTCTATATCTATTTAGGTAAAACTATTTAAAAGATTTATCTGGAGGAATGCTCATCAAACTCAAAAATGGTTATCTATGAGAAGGGAGGGAGCAAGTTGGGGAGGTGGCCAAGGAGACTGTGACGATTTATTTTATGTGTCAACTTAACTAAGGCCATGGGTTTCCCAGATATTTCATCTAAGATTATTCTGGGTGTGATTGTGAGGATGTTTTGGGGTGAGATTAACATTTGACTCAGTAGACTGAGTCAAGCAGATTGCCCTCCCTAAAGTGGGTGATCCTCATCCAGTCAGTTGAAGGCCAGAATAGAATAAAAAGGTTGACCCTCCCTCCTGCCTGAGTGAGTGAAACATCAGCTCTTCTTGGGTCTCCAAGCTTGTTTGCGCTCGAATTGGAACTAGACCTTTGGCTCTCCTGAGTCTCCTATCCTGAGTCTCCAGCTTTCCAACAGCAGATCTTAGCATTTCTCAGCCTCCAAAACTGTGTTGAGCCAATTCCTTATAATCAATCAATCTCTTTGTCTCTCTCTCTCTCCACACACACAAATACCAAATACATATATAAATTTGTTTGTTTGTTTATGATGGAGGAGGCAATTAGGTTTATTTATATTTATTTATTTGTTTGTTTGTTTGTTAACAGAGGTACTAGGGATTGAACCCAGGACCTTGTGCATGGTAAGCATGCACTCTACCACTGAGCTATATCTTTCTCACCTTTTAAAAACTGTTTTAAAAAATTTTTTTGAGGAGGAGGTAATTAGGTTTATTTATTCATTTGATTTTGGAGGAGGTACTGGGAATTGAACCCAGGACCTTGTGCATGCTAAGAATGCACTCTACCACTTGAACTATACCCTTCCCCCCTAAATACATATATAGATACACATATAGATCCTGTAGATTCTGTTTTTCTGCAGAACACTGACTAATACAAGGATTTACCTTTATCTTTTTAATGTTCTGATTTTTTTCTAAATGAGAATGGATTCATGTATTATATTTATTATTAACCTTATCTTCAAAGAACCAAACTATGTCAAGCCTGTATTATTATTCTTAGTTAACAGATAATGAAACTGAAAGGTTAAATGATGGGCACAGTCCTTCCCCTCAGCAGCTCCCACATACACATTCGCACTTGCAAAGAGAAATGAAACATTATAAAATAGCAGTATTTGGAGCTCCTTTTTAGGACATAGAAATTAAGGGTATTATCATTTCTTGATTTTTCCTTCTCACCTTCTTTTCTCAGATCTTCCACACCAAAGGAATGAGCTCACACACAAAGAGGAAGAGAGAGGAGGCAACAAATGTCTCATAGACATGGTAATTAACTCCATGTTACTTTCAAGGTTTGAGGATGTGCCAAAAGTTGTCTGACCCCCCGAGTGTGGAGTGAATACTGCTTTGGAAATCATTGACAATCAATGCTTCAGAAACATAATTCATGGGCACAGTAGCTAGACAACAACATTTGCAGTGGAAAATTCCTCTCACTCCCAGGTTAAAGGCTAGGAATAATTCTTCTAGACAGGAAAAATGTGCTTTGAAATATGTAAGAGGGAGGCAGAAAAAAATTAAAAGGGGGGAAGTCTATGGGAATACTTATAAAATATTTGCTCTCTTGACTCTCTTGGCTATATTTTCGAAGAAAAGATATATTGACATGAAATCTGTGGGATTTCCTACTTCACTAAAAAGGGAAAAATAAGAATAAAGGTGTTTCTTTCTGTTGTCAGCAAAAACAGAAGTCCCCTTTCCACCAAACTAAGAAAAAGCTATTGCATCTTAGATCTTGGGAGGTCTTGTGTAACTACTTGAATGTCTGCAAACAGGGAGATAGGACAGTGTCTTTTCTCCTCTGCCTTGCTCCAAATCAATGGCTTGACCTTTAAATTAAAAACGTGGGACTAGTTGTTACACAAATAAAATGTCCTATTATTCAAGTAGAATTATGCATCTTTTCAAACCTGATCATTTATCAGGATACTTCTGAAAGCTGTTTTGAAAATTCTTCCTTTTCCCTGATTAAGCACAACTTTCTTTAAACAATATAATTTAAATGTGTAAACAACAGTACTGCATTCCAAATGGTTATGTGGACTTATGGATTGAATTTGGACATGGTCTCTCAAGAGACTGTATATGTTGTGCTTATACGAATAGATGCTGATAATATTTTATTGTGAAGTTTTCATTACTTTTATATGTAGAAACTAATTTTTTTAGATTGTATCAGGGAGCTTTTATTAAATACCCAAGTGCATTTCAACTGAAATGAAAAAGGGTTTCTGAATGTCACAGAATCTTTATTTTGTATTATTTGTATAAATATTTAAAGTTACAGTCAGAGCTGTTTATTATATTGGAGATCCAAGACACATGTTTCAGCTTTATAACATACCTTTTCTCTCTTTTCTTCTTCTTTCAAAACTTATGCTTTAAAAGTTATGAAATGTTTTACAAATACAGAGAGATATAGAGAATAATATAGTAAGCTTCATTGTACCCACTACCCAGCATTGTCAAATCTTAAAAATTTGTCATATTTACTGAAGATCTTTTTTTTTAAGAAATAAGAATTTACATTATAACTGAAAAATTGTGCTCTACACTGGAATTTGACACAATAATGTAAAATGACTATAACTTAATAAAAAAAAGTTAAAAAAAAAAGAAATAAGAATTTACAGATACAGTTGAAGTGTCCTGCCTCCATTCATTTCCCCTGTCTCACTTTCTCAGAAGGGGCCACATCTGTGGATTTGATGCCTGTCATTTCCATGCATGTTTTCAAATTTTTACTACATATGTATTTATCCAAAAACTATATAGAACTTTGTTTTGCATATTTTAAGCTTTATTAAATGGTATCATACAATCAGTAGTAGAGGTAGTACAGTGCAGTGAATAAGAGCACAAACATTATAGCCAGAGGCAGTCTAGAATATCTGCTGTACATGTTACCACTTGTGTGGACAAATTACTTAATCTCTCTGTGCTTCATTTTTCTCATCTATAAAATGGAAATTCATAATGATACCTACCTCATAAAATTATTTTAAGGATTAAATGAGTTGATACATACAAAGCACTTGGAACATAATAAACTGAGAGTGATGTGTTAGCTATTATTCTGCACCTTGTTTTTTAAACATGATTTTTGAGATTTATCCATGTTGATACATGTAGCATTAGTTCATTTTCACCACTGCATAGTAGTCCATCATATGAATATAGTGCAACATATCTACTCTTCTGTGATGGACATTTAGGTTGTTTCCATTATAAAAAGTGCTGCAATAAACATCCTTGTACATCTTTTCCTGTGCACATACATCAGAGAATTTCTCTAGATCTAAACGTTTGCAGCTATCCTCCTGATCATCAAAATTACAATATAGTTGAAGTAATGATGTCATGACAGCAAATATTGGTCTCATTAATTAATTTTTGATTGCCTTTTATTTTTAACATACTGCTATCTGCAAATTGAAGGATAGAACCTGACCTCCAATGCAACAGCATACGATTTTTTACACGTGATAATTAGACTTCAAAGGTTTTGAGGTCTATGTCACAACAGTTGTAGCTAATGAATGTCTTTTCAAACTCTGCCCGTTTTGTTATTTCTTCTTGGGAAAATACTGAATTGGTCAAGTCGGTGTTTTATTAGTCTTAACTTGCTGAATGGTAAGCTGTAAACCTTAAGAATGTTTCAACAACTCATAAAAGAATAAAGACCCCAGTTAAAAGTCTCTGATGATTAGGATCTTAGACTACTAACCTCATTAAGTTTCATTTGGTAGTCCTTTTGAAAAGGTATTCAAATTTTATCATTTTCTCATTCTGAAGAATGTAAGAAAGTGTTATTTTTTTTTTAAATAGGGACAACTTCTGATAGCCATTATTTTTTGCATTGTCTTGTGCTATTCATTAATACATTTCTCCCTTAAGAATATCTAAATGGCTATAATGTTTTGCCCTGAAGTGTGACTTTAAATTGATTCTCAAAGTGTTCTATAAACCATATTTAAATCTGAAAGAATAAAACCTCAGTACGGACTCCAAGGCTGATCTCATTTTATAATTTGGCACCTAGACATTTGGATGTCCCACCCTCTGAGAAACAAGTCATTTACTTTCATTGTTGGTAGCCAGCTCTTCATTTACAGCTCTAAGAAAATACATGTCAGGTTTTATAGCTTCGTAAATAAATCGAAAGGCATCTTTGACAAAAAAAAGAGAATGTGAAAGGCATTGCACACTAATGGGTACATCAAGTGTTTATTGAGCACCAAATTGTATGTATTGAGCAGCTACTGTGCTAGATAGATGTTCCTACTCTCGGAAAGAGTAAGCATACTAAATTTGGCCAGGAAGCAGGAGACTATGATCTATAATTCAAATCTGGTCTGGCAAGTGTGTTCTCTGGTGGTGTAGGGAAATAGCTCCGGGCTGGGGATGAGAGGACAAAGGTGTGGCTCCTAACCCTGTCACTGGACATTGTGTTAAACTGGGGGCATTAATCTTTTGGTCTTCAGTTTCTCCTTTGAAAAACGAGGCGGGTTAGTCTGGATGCTCTTCTGTGTATCTTCCACACAATTCTAGGAACAGTAAGGAAGGCACCAACGTGGAATGTGGTCTTCAAGAGAGACCTTATGGAGAACATGAGGCTTCACAAAGTCCCACACAGAATTCAGGTGCCTGGGAGGCAAGCAGTGTTTGGGGATAACTAAACTGGTTCCTACTGCTAGATATATGATTGTTTTTAGTTTATAGTGTGCCATAAATAACTATAAAACTAAGGTAATGTATATATTTACCTACCTTTTTTGAGTTTTGAAAGATATTATTTTCTAGTGATTAGAAGATAACATATTAAAAATATTATTATTTCCACTGTTATTTTTGAGTATTTAGCAGCACTAGGTTTTGTTTTTTTTTTAATTTATCAACTCAGGTTAAGAGCAAAATAGAATAACCCATCAATTATAATAACACAAAAAAAGTCATGAATCTAGACATTATCTTTGATTTTGATCCATGGCAAATAAATTTTAACAACTGGCTTTCCAGGGGAAAAAATAGCCTTGATCTATAGCATTTGCTGATTTTCCTGGTGAAAATGCTCTCACCATGGCTGATTTCAAGCTCCCAATGTGAGGTCACTAACTGAAGTTGGGAAGACATATACAATCAGCTCTTGTGAGCCCGTGCTGGCAGGTTCTAGCACACTACCATAATGTATAACGTGTACATAAAGAATATATTTACCTTTCTTGCTGAACCATTTGAGTGTAAGTTGCGGTCGTAATGCCCCTTTACCATTAAATACTCCAGTGTGTATCTCTTTGAAAGACATCGGCTTAAGTGACTACAGTGTAATTATTAAAATCAGGAAATTAACATTGATAGAAACTTGTTATATACTCTACTAGACCTTATTCAAATTTTGCCATTTGTCCCAATAATACCCTTTATAGCTTTAAAAAGAAAAAAAAAGGTTTGGTCTAGAATCTGATCCAGCATTTTCTATATTTGGAGGATAAAATGTATTTTCTCAGAAGTTTCTATCTCTATCCCTCTTCCACTTCACAAATCTCCTTTCATCCTTTCTTCACACTTCTTAATCTTTCCACAAGCATTAATATCTGGTATTTAACATTAGAAATGTTATCAGCATTACGACAGTAAGCTTGCTACCAATGACAGACATCAAATGCTAACAGTGGTTCTAGTATTTGGATTTTACTTAATATTGGTAGTTACTAGTAAGAAACATTGCATTTAAATTCAAGGAGTAGTCTGTTGTTATCAATATTAGTGTCCCTATTAGTTGTTAATATGATGGCTTTATAAGCTTGTATGCATGCCAATAAAAGAGAGTCTCATTGGAGGTTCTGGGCAATGCTAATTTTAACCAAATCATCTTCAGCAATATAGAAAAATAGCCTAAAAATGTTTATTTTGGGTGTGTGTGTGTGTGTGTATTGTGTATCTGTTATTCTGCTAACAATAATGCTTCTGCTTCCAAAAACTATTCCTGTTTCTATAAAAGGTAACACCCTGCAACAGTTTCACAACAGCAACAAACAAAATGAAGAATGATGTAGCCATTAAATGTGTATGGGTTTAAAAAGATGTCTCCTGAACATACTGAAAAATCCTGCATCACAATAGGACCTTTAAAGTAATCCATAAGTTTGAGTTGATAGGTCTGCCTATGCCTTGATAAGTCTTTTTCGTTGTTATTAAATGTTGGCTCAAAAAATAATGCAAATGTCATCTGTCTATGTAAACAAATCCTGTGACATGTTTAACTACTTAATACAAATAACTAGGACCAGTGCCAGCATTAAGTGATGAAAGAATTAGCTGCTGATAGGAATGAGTTATTTTGGCTAGTATTTCTCAAATGATTTAAGCAGAAGGTAGTTTTCTCCTTGAAATTTCCAAATTTTCATATCAAGTTTCGACTTTGCTTCCATGGAGATCTGGCCATTTAGTGAAGGCTCTGTCTCTACATGCAAAAAGCAAAAAAAGAAAAAAAAAAGGAAAATAAAATGCATTATTAAATAAAGACAACAAAGATGTTCACTGTAATTATCATCTTATTTCAAGCTAAAAAGCACATATACCCTATCTAAACCCTGACTACATTTTCACTGCTTAGTCCAAGCCCCATCACCTCTCAGACTGTCTAACCCTTTCCAATCCATCTTCCAGAGACATCTCTCTAAAATGTGAAAATAAGCCTGTGGCTTCCATAGCTCCCCATTGCCTATGGGATAGCAAGCTCCTCTTGGATCGGGCTCCTGCCTATACATCCAGCACAAACTTCTCCAGCTCTCCTTTTAAAAGAGCTCTATGCCTTCCACTTCCCAGGTGTAAATCAAATGAACTACTTGTAGTTCCAGGAGGAGAGGGGCTCTCTCTTTTGACTTTCCATGCCTTTGTTCACCCTCCTCCCTGGGCAAAGCTCTTTATCTGTTGTTTGCCTGATGAATACTAATCTTACCTTGCTTATAAACCCTCTTCTGATTCCTGCCCACATTCACCTTTGTACACACATTCTACTTTGTCAATCTTCTATAATAGCAACTATAACACTTGATTGGATTTATTTGATCCTATCTTTTCTTAATAGGTTGCAAGCTCTTTGAGGTCAAGGACCATGAATTATTCATGTTTGTATCATCAGCGCCTAGCTTATTTTGTGTCTGACACACAGGAGGCACTCAGTAAATATTGTTGAATGAAGAACAATTGTAACTAGAATTATCTAGATAGCCACTTCCCAGTATGTAGCCACTAGCCACATGTGGCCATTTACATTTAAATTTTAATTAATTAAAATTAAAAATTCAGCTCCTTGGTTGTACAAGCCACATTTCAAGTGATCAGTGGATACTTGTGGCTACCATACTGGACAGCATAGATTTCAAATATCACAAAAAATTCTAATCCATAGTGTTGATCTAGATAATTCTTTATTCTCCCATTTGAAGTTACTAAACATTGATTTTCTACTATATGCTTACATTTGTGCTAGGCATGATGGTTACAGCAAATGTGAACAAAACATGACTACTACTATTATTATCTGCAAGGCATTCAAAATCCGGTAGGGAGAAGCCTCACAGAATGAGAGAGATTATTTCCAATTTAGGACATTGGGGAAGGCTTTATGTAGATATTCTCATTTAGAATGGGCATTTAAGGATGAGGAGAATTTGAATTGGGCAAATCTTGGGAAAGGAGAGAAAATAGTGTGAGCAAAGGTGTAGAGGTGGGAAAGTACTAGGAAAATGGGAAGTAATTTCGTTTTCTTAGAAAGTATGGTGTATGAGTAGGGAATAGTTGTTTAGTTTATTCATTGATTCCTCCAATCATCCAACACATATTTTTTGAACACTTATTTCAGGCTCCGTACATAAGTGCTGGGGAGACCACAGTGACCTATACAGACATTGCCCCAGCAAAGTCCAGTTATGAGTGATGAGATTTGGATAAGAGTGTGGAAAGCGCTAAAAACTACCCTAAAGAGTTTGTACTTTGTTCCTTGGGCCCTCACACTCAAAGGGTGGACTTTAGACCCAGCGTCGGCTGGGCATGAGCTGAGAGTTTGTCAGAAATGCAGACTCTGAGGTTCCGCCCTAGTTAGCCTCAGACTTACAGAATCAGAATTTGCATTTTAGCAAGATTCCCAGGCTATTCTTCAGGACATTCATATCTGAGGAGCATTATTGTAGGCCAGCTGAGCCAGTAAGAGAGTAGGTAAGTGAATGAGTTAGAGTAAGTGAGGGAATAAGAAGGAAGTAAGGAAGTAAGCATAAAATTAGGAAGTAAGCTCACAGCAAAAAAAAAATGTGACAATGAAGATACGTATGTTCATACGTAACTGAAAAATTGTGCTCTACACTGGAATTTGACACAACATTGTAAAATGACTATAACTCAATAAAAAATGTTTAAAAAAAGTAGGAAGTAAGGTAGTATTCTAATGAGGATTGGGTTGGATACAAAAGAAATGGGACATAGGACTATTACTGCAGCTCAGATGAGAAGTAGGAGGGAGCGGATGTGAGACACTGAATCTTTTGTATATAGATATAACTTCAGTTTCATTAACTCATACTGGAAATATTATATGTTAGTCACAGTAAAAAAAAAATCAGCAAATTCAATAATATGGTATTTGAGATGTCTTAGAAGGTGCCAGCTGTTTGTTTTAGATAAGGCTTATTGGTATGTCTAGTCCTGTTGACGCCACAGTCCATGGTCTACTCCTGGGTATCAAAGTGTCAGCCCCTTAATCATATAAGTTCATAGAGGAGTGATAATAAGGATTTCAGAAATTAAGTAATTGTATCCCAGTTCACAAAAAATTGATTTGTACATGAGAAATTCAACCTATTAATTTATAATTTACTAACCAGAGTTTTTTTTAATACCAGCATTAAATTTTTTATTACTTTTTATTTTGAAATAGTTAGAACTCACAAGAAGTTGCAAAAATAATAGCGAATTCCATGTACCCTTCACATAGCTTTTCCTAAAGAGAATAGCTTACAATACCATAGTATGTTGTCAAACCCAGGAAATCGACATTGATACAGTACTATTAACTAAAGTACAGACTTTATTCAGATTTCACCAGTTTTTTCACACAGTTCTGTGTGTATGTGTGTAGTTCTATAAAATGTTTTCACATGTGTAGATTTAAGTTAACATCACAATCAGGATACACAACTGCTCTATCACTACAAAGAAACTCTCTCCCATTACTCCTTAATAGTTACACCATTTCACCAACCCTAACACTGAGCAACCACTGACCTGTTCTCCATCTCTACAATTTTATCATTTTGAGCATTTATATAGTGGAATAATACAGTGTGTGCCTCTTTGAGATTGGCTTTTTCCTCTAAACATAATGCCCTTGGGGCCCATCCAAGATGTTGCATGTACCAATAGCTCCCTTTTCATTGCTGAGTAGTATTCCTTTGTATAAATGTAACATAGTCTTTTTAACTATTTACCAATTTATGGACATTTAGGTTGTTTCCTGTTTTGGGTGGCTACAAGTATAAATTCGCTATGAACATTTATGTACAGGTTTTTGTGTAAACATAACTTTTCATTTCTCTGGGATAAATCATCAGGAGTAAGATTGCTGGGTCACAGGGTAAATGTATGTTTATATAAGAAAGTGCCAAACTGTTTTCCAGAGTAACCAGTATAAGATCTTAAAAATTGCCTTAGTAATACATGCTAACTGTAAAAAATTAACATGAGGGAGCAATATATAAAGTGAAAAGTAAAATTATAGGCCCTAAAATCCTACACCATCTCTAGAGGTAACTATTGCTAGGTCCCCTGTATACTTTTCAAGACTGTTTTTATGCTTATACAAGCACATTTATGTTTGTTAATATATATATTCACAAATGGGGTCACACTATTTGTAATTTGATTTTATTTCACTTAACCTATCCTAGACATATTTTTGCATCAGTAGGTAAATATATACTTAATTGCTTTAATGATGGGCATAGAATACCATTGTAGGGATGTATCACAATTTCTTTAACCAGTCCCCTAATGATGCCATTTCTATTGTTGTCAGTTTCTCTTTATTACAAAGCTGTAATAAATTTTTTTCTAAGTATATCCTTGTATAATTTGTATGAGCATATCTGTATGACAGATTCCTAGAAATGGAAATGCTACGTCAATTTTACATTTTACGTCGTGAGATAACTTTTTTTTTTAACAATTTACACTCTCATCAATGGTATGAGAATTTGTAAGTTCTTCACCAACAGAGTACTGTCCAAATTTAAAATATCTGCCAATCTGATAGAAGCGGTATTTAATGTGCATATCTTAGTGGTGAATGAAGTTGAGCAGTTTTACATATTTTATATATTTATCAGCCATTTGCATTTCTTGTCCAGTAAGTTGACTGTTTTTATCTTTTGTCCATTCTTCTATTGCAGTGCTTTCATGTTATTGATTTGTGAGAATTCTTTACATATTGCAGAAATTAGCCTTTTTCATTCATGTAGCAAATATTTCCTCACAGCTTATAGTTTGTCTTTTGACTTTGTTTATGGTATTTTGATATACATCATTTAAAATTTCTGTGGACTCTTCAGGCTTCTGGATCATAGGTCATATTTAGAATGGTGATAGAAAATATAAAAAAAATATGTTTGCTGTCTAGAGTAGGAGACTATGTGGAAGACCTAATTATAATCAGAAGCTTGCTCCATTTGTATGGACTCAGAGAAAAGGGAATTGTGGGAAGCTTTATCCAAGCTGTGGTAAGGCTGGAGGATTATCTCCGCTACACTGTATAGTATGCATTTCTAGTGACCAAAATATTTCTGCATCAAATAGTGTCTTTCCCTTTACACAGTATCACATGTTCTAAATATTCAACTTTACTTTTTCAGTATTTCTTATCAGGCACCAAAAGCTTCTGCTATTGCAATATTACCTTGTGAAGGACATCCACAAATAATTAAGATTAAAGCTTATTTTACATCAGTTACATATTTTATTTGACAGATTTTCTCATTTTGTCTTCAAATTCTAAGGGTGCATTCTTGGTTTTTCAGTATCCTAGAAATAAATTCCACTTCTCAGGATGGGACTGTGATCTGCACATATTGAAGGTTTAATAAATATTTTCTGAATGAACTCTAGAAAAAAGCTACTGTGAAACATTCTTAAATATTGGTATAAATTTGCTATAAAATTTATTTCTGATGTTACACCAGTTTGTTATTAACCTTCTTCAGTGTTATCTTTTACAAAATGAAAGTAAGTTTACTAAACAGAGGAACTTTTCAATTTTGTTCAAAGTATAAAATTGTTTAAAGAAGTCTCAGTTGCTAGAAAATCAGCTGAGAATATAAATTTATAAAATAGATGAAAAACTGTTAGCACCATGTACTATAAATGTAATGTTTGGAGCAGAAAATCAGTAGTTTTCATCTAGTATTAAAACAGGAAATCATTTAATATCAATTGATATTAAATTGGCACAACTGAACTAAATTAATGTAAAATGATTTGATACAGAGCCCAATTTTTCTATTACTTTAAGTGGAATTTTGCATTAACTTATATAACTGTAAATTTTCCACTATTCCCTGTTTAATGCTCTAGCTGCATCATTCTGTAACTTCAATCTATTAAAAACTATAATATTCTACCAAAGATGGTCTATTAAAGAAATGGAAATTTATTTTGAATAGTATTCCACTCCCCAAAGCTTCAGAGGTAAGTAAAAATGTCTCAGATTTTATTTCTTGTTATTGGTATTTAGATGTTTCTGTTTAACTTTTATTGTTCAGTTGATTAAATATACCATAACTCTTTTTTAAAGTTGCAGGGAAAAAAAAAACCCCAGTAAGCACAGAGGATAGGAGAGAAACTAGATACAGGCGTGTAAGGAATATAATTAAACGACTGAAAAAAATCATTATATTGCATTATGAATGCTTTAGAAGTGATATCGGGTGAATTCTCGATTTACACGGGGCTTCTTGCATTATTTCTCTTTTGGAAAATTTGTCTTGTTATTAAATACATTTATTCCTTTTCTTCTAACTGAAACCTAGTATTAAAGGAATAGCTTAACCAAAATTTAAAAAACAAAGAAACAGAAACGAAGAGCTCTTATTAAATAAACACTATTGTATAAATCAGGGAACTTCTGTAACAGCAATGGAAACACTGTCATAGGTCACGTCTTCCTGTCCTAGGAAAAGCGGCGCTTCGGAGGGGACAGGCCCTCCCCTAGTTGATCTCCCCCGCGTAGAGAGCTCTCGGCGGTCAAAGGTCCGGGATGCTGGATTCGAAACAAACAAGCCAACCAAAAAAAGGGTGATAAAGACTTGACTTAACCCGGGTCGAAGAAGCCTAAGGGTTTCTTTTGTATTTTAAACATCTTGGGGGAGGGGTGAGGAGGCAGGATAAAAAGGAACCAAAATGCTTAACAAAGTCGCGAGCCCGCCTCCGCCCACGCTTCCAGGAAGACGGTGGATAAGCGGGGGAGGCAGGGAAAACCCGGTAGGGGCTCCTCGACTCCTTCGGCCCGAATTTCGATTTCCCTACAGTGCGCTCCGTCCCGTTTCCTCCACTCCGCCCGAAGAGTGGAGAATAAACTGGTCGAACGCCGAGCCCAGCCTAGTAGCCCAGTCCCCTAAGTCTCCTAGACCCTGGAAAGAGAGACCACATTTTCTACGAGACGGGACTAGTGTTGTATAGAGAAAAAAAAAATTTTTTTCCCCTCCAGCGCCAGGTCTTCCCGGTAGAGAATCAGTTCGCTTTTCCTCTATACCCGAAGCAAAAAGGAAGCAAAACAAAACAAAAACTCAAAAAACCACCCCCCTGCATCACTTAGGATCAGGTGCTGGAGTTACGCGAGTTTTCTTTCGGTGGGAAGGAGTAAGGGGCGCGGTGATGCGAGGGTCCGGGATCTAGGGCCGAAGGCCCCCCTCGCTGGGGCGTGTCACAGGAGGGGACACCGAAGGGTGATGCTCGACTGGGCTGCCACCTCGGGCGGCGCGGGGGGCGGAGGGACCCGGGGCACGAGTCCCCAGCTAGCCCAGTTTCCGATTTCCCACGGCGCTAGGCTCCGCCGGACATTCCTATCACCCTCCCCTCGACCCCCCAATAAAAAAAAAGAGGAAACGCGGCCCAACCGGCTGCGCTGCGGAAGCGCTGCTAAACGAATGAGTAAGTCAGGCGCGGGCACGGCACCTTGTTTACCCCACTCGGCGGCGCGCCCCTGCGGGCGCCTAGTCGGGAGGCGGCGTCGGAGACGCTGAACCCGGGAGGCAGTCGGCCCCGATTGGCTGGCGACTGGGAGGAGGACGCTGGGTGGGAGGGCTGGGGGCCAGGCGGGGCAGTGGCAACTCTCTGCCGCTAGATGCCGCTCCCTCCCAACGGGAGCCGGGCGCGGGTTCGCGGCCGACAGATGGCGCCTGCGCGTTCCATTCGCCTCCAAGTCGCCGAAGAGCGAACACCCCAAACAATCCCGAAGCGCCACCAAAAAAAAAAAAAAAAAAAAAAAAAAAAAAAAAAAAAAAAAAGAAAAAAAAAAAGAAAAAAAAAACCCGCCGGATCCGACCGCCACTTTCAAAACCCCCCACCGCTCTAGAACCGCGGGAGCTTCCGTCCCTGAGTAGAATTCGAGGGTGTAAAGAAGAGGAAGGGAAAAATATCTTGTACCAGCCCAGGGGTGAAGAAGCCCCCGGCCTGAGAAAGAAGGAAGGAGGAGTGGGGGAGGCGAACAGTCTCGTTGCTGCCTCTGTGTACGCTGAGGGGGGAGGTAAGTTATAAAATGGCGGAGGCGAAGCTTCTAGAAGTTTGGAGGGGCACCCGGAGGGCGCGGGGCCCACCGTGAGGCGCGTGTGGTTGAAATAGGGCGAGAGAGAGGACTTGGGAGGGGAAGAGACTGGGCACTCTTGCCGTTTTATTTCCCCTCTTCTTCCTTTGCCCCCAGCGGGGCCGGCTGTGGAGCTGGCGGCCAAGTGAAGGCGGGGAGAAGCCGCCCCGTCCCCGCGTAACCCCCAGCCCTTCTTTCTCGCCTCTTCCCCCAAGTCGCTTTCTCAACACTACCAAGGAACTTCCAGCCCCCCTTCCTCCCTACCTCCTACTCCTAGAGTGGCTTTCTACCGCAGGACTCTTGCTTTCGACTACCCTTGCTGAAGGTTTTCCTTCCCTCGCCCCACTCTCCCTCGGGGCCTCCACGGAGACCCCCCCCCATGGGTGGCCCAAAATGGAGAACGCGGAGCAGCGCAAGATGGAGGCTCTGCTTCTCGGTGTAGCGTTAGATTTAGGTGCCTTTTCTCCGGCAGGCTCTTAAGCCTGGGAGAGCCCTAACTGGAGGTGGGGTGGGGTGCGAGCCGTAGTGGGGGAGGAAGGCCGGGCAGCCGTGCTTGGGGTGGGGGGGAGCGCGGTATCGCGGCGAGGGGAAGGAAGAGAGCAAAATGGTGGTGCTGGGAACCTAGGGGGGAGGGGAGGCGAGGAGGCTCGCTTGTGTATATTTGGGCCTCGGACCGAGGGAGGCGAGGGAAAATCTACTCTGATCACACCCCTCCCTCGTGCCCCCTCCCTTCTGCCTTCCCCTCCTTCCTTTCCTCCCTCCCTCCTCTCCCTCCCTCTCTTCCTCCCTTCCTAGAGAGGGAACAACATTCATGTGACGGGCCCCTCTGCTTCTCCCCCGCCCCATCATCTCCAGCGCGTGGTGGGGGAACTGCCGGGGAAAGCGATTGGCATCGATCTCTCCATCCCTTCCGAGGCCCGACTTCGGTCAGTTTTCTTCGGGCAACAATTCTCTAAATAGGCTGGGGTCTGGCGGTGTTGGCCCCCGCGTGCAGACCTTGCCCCGAAGGGGGCCCTGCCTGCCTGGCATGGGAGGAGGGGGGAAGGGCGGGAGTGGAAGGCTGTTTGTTGGGGGGTTTTGGCGCCACTTTTGTTTTAGTTTTAGTGCTGCTTTTCGTTCCCACCCCCACCCGCACTGTCTTTCTCAAGGCACGAACTGAGCCGATCCTTGCCCCAGGTAGGCAGCTTCTGCTTTTTCCCTCCACACTTTTATTCTTGCTTGGGGTTGACTTTCTTTTTTTCTCCTCTCACGTACCCGGTGATCTGCTGACGGCGATTTTAGGACGGAAAGGGTCGGATGGGCCATGGGAGAGAGAAGGTGTGGGAAACAGCATCAAGTAGTTCCGCAAAACTTTGAGCCCCGTTCCCATTTTCTTCTGGCCTACATTCGTAAACGTATTGTTGATTTCTGCTCCCCTTTTTTTCCCCCGTCGCGAGAATGTCTTGTTTTGCCTTTAGTTTTTTATAAACCGCTGTACTTTCGACATTTAGTTTCCGCTCCCCCGTGGTGTATATGTCATTTTATTTTTAATCCTGAACTGTAATGGGTTTTATCGTGTGATTTTTTTCGTGCTGCAGTGTTCAGCTTTAATTTTTCATATTGCATTAGTAGTTTCATCTCGTTTGTGAGACTTTCTCCTCCGTGGCCTAGAAATGTTTTATATGTTGTTGCCTACCGCTCCCTCTTCCCTCTCCCTCCTCCGTTCTCTTGGATGTAGTTTTTCAATTGAGGGTCATGGTATTTGATTAAATGGTTATTTACAGTTTACGTGATATATCTATTGGAAACTTTTGATCTCTAGGATTAGATTTAAGTACACGAAAAGCTTCTGTTGGTTTGAAATGGCTCCTTAAAATGCGCGGGCCGTCCCCCCCGCCCCTCCCGTAAAGCCCCATCTTCCCCTCACACTGGAGTGTAAATTCCATACCCCTTTTCTCCCACGGACCGCCGTATTTCACAGCAGCCACACCCTGTATTTGTCTCTGTGGATTGGACTCATTATCAGCTTAATTTAGTGACTCTTAAACCACCATGATGGGACTTGCTTAAGCACGAAGCTTCTTTTCCTGTTTAGTCCTAGTGGTTAGTGTCGAAAGAGGAATAATCGAGGTTTCTTGATGAAACCTGGTGCGGTCCAACCTCTGCCTTTTTTCTGTTGTCTTTTTTCCTACTCCGGGCTGTTGGCGGTGTCAGCACCGCTGCTGGGGGCGGGGGTGGAGGGGAGAAAGAGTCGGGTTACCGAAGTGCGTCATTCCTGGCTCTAGCATGGCCTGCTCGGGAGCTGCTGGTGTTTGTTACTGTCCTCGCAGCACTTTCCTGCCAACCTTCTCTCTCTGCGTATTGGTTAGGAGCAAAAGCAGGAGGCGGTCTCCTAATTCTATCTGTACCCTAGCTCGTTGCGTTTAAGGGTATATGTGAACTTATTTAAAAAAAAAAAAGGCCCTTAGAAAGTGGATACATTTCTGTTTAATGACATACAATTCAGGTAGTTTAGACTTGCTTTCATATATTTCCCAATGAACGGTGGGGTTAATTTTGAACATTTTAAACCACTTACGTTAGAATGCCTGGCTTTCTTTCTACATTGATATCAATCTATAATTAGGAATCAGAAGGACCAGTTAAAGCATAAGGGTTCAGCGGTTTTTCAAGTGGTTGAATTGTAATTTTATGACACATTTTGTTAAATAGTTTTTTTTTTCGTTTTGAACCTAGGTACAACGTGAATGTAAGCTAATTGCAGATGTTTAAGTTCATTTTTATCACATATTCCTATTTACCCTTTTAGATGTAATTTTAGATATGTCCTTTGAAGCTTATGGACTTCATTAGAATTCTTAAAGATGGCTATTTCCTTTTTAAAAAAACTGAATTCTTTAAAAAAAATTCCTAACAACTTTTATACGGTGGCTGTACAGTTACATTGTTAGCTTCTTGGCTTCTTGCTAGTCTTTGATACTTTTGTTATCTTTGGATTTTTCTCAGTGTACTTACTGAGCACAGTGTCTTCCTCTTAATTCTTTTCTGAAGATAATAATTGGGGGAGGGAGAGGTGGGAGGTAGAGATGAAACAAAAGTGGCCATGAGTTGATGATTGTAGCTGGGTGATGAGTACAGGAGAGCTCATTGTACTACTATTCTCTACTTTTGTGTGTAGTTGAATGTTTCCATAATTAAACAAAAAATTTTGAAGAAAATTTGTAATTGTCTTGCAATTTTGAAGTAATTATTTTAGTTTATATTTACATATTTGCATGGAAGACTTGGCCTTCTGTATAGGTAATTACACAATGATATACAGACTCAAGAAATATTTAAATTGAACAGTATAGAATGAGCAAAATAAATGCTTTTATAAATTGGTTGTACTTTAAATATTTGTAACTTAGTCTCAATGTGCTCTACTTTTAGTTTCTTTTTTAATCCTTTGAAAATAGAAAATTCCATTTGCAAATTTTGTAAATTCTGCTTGGTGTTTATTTCATTAAGTTGGAGTTCCAGTGAGTCAGTATGAAAGGGATTTACTATTAATAGGAGGGGCTTTGGCAGTTGGAATAAGTGACTGTGGAAGGGATTCCGGTGCCCTAGGGAGCATTCCTGGTAAGAAGATCGAGGTAGGAGTTGAATTCAACTTCAGTATTTGGTGTTTAATGAATGGGTAGAGAACAGGATTGGAAAAGAAATGTACTTATTAGCTATTCTTTCTCACTGTGAAATAACTATAGCATTCTAAGCTATCAGAGACTGGCAGTGAGGGTGGGGTAGGTTCTTTTTTTTTTTTCCAAACTGATATGAAAATGAATGTTTACATATAAAATGAGTTAACTCTCCCCCCACCTTTAACCATCTGGTGCTATAAATAGTTAAAAGTTGATATGTAAAATATTTTAATATTTTATGTTAAGAACTTCTGACCATCGCCCATCAACACTAGAGTAAAAATGCATTGCGGTTAAAACTGTCAGTATCCTTAATAAGTGTATTAGTAAATTGCTCCTACAAAGAATTTGTAAATTATTTGAAGGTAAATGCCTTATTATCTGCCACTTTTTGTTGTTCAGTGTCAGGTTTTTTCACCCTGTGATATGTACTTTTGAATATATGTCAAAGTTCTAAAGGGAACCCAAAATAATGGATATTTAATTTTTATGTTTGGTGAAGTGTGTTCCCTAAAAGCAAAATTCCACCCTAGGCTCGGAACAGACATTTCATAATTAATATTAGTCTGTTTATGTATTTTATGTTCGACCTTTTAGCTTTAAAAGGATGTTAAATATAAAACATATTTTGAATTTTTATTCAGATGCAAATAATCTTAAATAGTTGATGAGGATTGACTTCAGATTTATTTTATTGTGGTCAGGTAAGAACTAAACTACTAAACCAACAAATTATGAGTGGTAGTTTTGAAGTCTGTTTAGTTAGGATTTTTTTTTTAAGCCCAAGTACTCAAGATTTTAATGAAATTAAACTACATTATTTTTTCATTGTTTTCTTTTTCAATCTTAATGATGTTGGTGGGCGCCTGAGAACCTGCGAATTAAAATGGGTGGGGGACAGCCTCATGCTCAGATTATCCTTTTGGAATACAGGGTTAGATGTGAAAATACGCCTTGGATAGTTTAGTAATGCTTAATATTCTGCATGTTTAGCTGATGCCACCCACAGTCATGTGTGGGAAGGGAGTAAACAGTGAATAGCATATTCTTTTTGCATAATAGGTAGAAGACTAAGTTTTTGATGTTGCAAGTTAACTTTTTGAGCTTAAAATTTACAGATGAACACAATGATCTATTACATTTCAGTGGGAAAAGGTTCATATCTCTTTAATGTGACTTTTTTGTGTCTCACATATTAAAAAAAAGCTTCTTTTAGCACTTTGAAATTGCTATTAGACTATTTGAAGACTTGAAAACAACAGATTACTGTGCAGTGGAGCACCATGGTATACTTATTTTGGGAGTTGGGGAGCATAGCAAAGGCATTGGGATAGTGCCAGTTAGCTTTGGGTGTCAGTCTATATTGAAACATTAACTATTGAAGAGTAAAGAAGAAACTTTAAAGATACAAATCATTTTAAAAGTTCTTAATGTTTTCCTTTTGTAATTTCTACATTTGATACATATTTAGGACTTTTAATTTGTGATTCAGTACTGTCCCTGTGTAATAATTCTGTATATTTCCGGCTATCTCGAGTGCTGGTTATTGCATGTTCTATTTGGCAATGATATGTGAGAAAACGAATTGTCAGCTTGATTTTTTTTTTCAGTCTCCTGAGTCGCCTGCTTTGCATTTAATTTAACCAAATTTTATATTTCTTCAGTGTAAATGGTGTTGCTTGGTGTAGTCTTGATTTTTGTGTATGTGCATTTAAAAAAAAACTGTATCTCTTTAGCAGCCGTGGTAATCTTCTACCTGAACTGTATTTTTAATATATGCTTGCTGTACTTCTGTTTTTGGTACTAACTAGAAGAAAACAAGTCTTTACGTATGATTAGTCTAGTCAAGAGATTATCAGAATTGTTTTAAACCCCACCCCTTCCCCCAAGGTAGGGTGAATAGTATGATGGTCTCTCTTTTTTTAATTATTATTTTAATTGAAAAATACATGACTAGGCTTGATGAGACATACTAGGGAGATTTCTAGAAACTGGATAATCTAATGTACAACTCAAAGGTAAAATTTCTTTATAAAAAAATACGTTGTCTAAATGCTGTTGAACCTTGTTAGAGGGGGGAAAAAGTAAGTCCTGTTTACACTTTTGCTTTGCACTGTAATGGGATTTGACCTATAACTTGTTGAATCCTGAGATAGTGTAAGAAACTCTTAATTTAGTTGCCATTTGAATGCGTTTTAAATGCCAATGACTGTACTATATGTTTTAACATGTATTGTTTAATCTTCTCAGCAACATTGCAAGATAGGTGGCTGTCATTTTACAGATGGGAAAACTGAGGCTCTCTAAGAATAAATGATTTGTCATGTGATAATCATTGACAGCCTGAATTCATACCCAAATTAGTTTGACCTCAAAACCTTTGTACTCTTTTGTTAAGCTCAGTAGTTTCTCTTAACTTAGATCTTTGGAATATCTAGCACCAGAAAGCATGTATCGTTTCAGTGTTGGAAAATGAAGATATTTTTCTTGTATAGTGTGGGGTAAATGCGGATTTTTTACACAGGGTTGGATGGGCTGCTGCCTGATGAAAGGTCTAAATTGTGTTTTATACTAATAACTGAAATAGTTGAAATAGATCTGAGCTTTGGTTTTGCTTGAGTATGCTAACTATACAGAAGTTTGTGGGATTATATGTTGAATTGTATTCTTGATTTTTTTTGGGGGGGTTGTACTATGATACATGGTAGATAGAATGGTTTCACTAATTTTTTTTGTCATTTAAGTTCTATATAGAGTGGAGGCTAAATGTGTCTGAGAATAGTTCTCCAATCATTCAGCATATTTATTGAATGATTTGAAATAAAATTTTAGGTGACTCTTATAGTTCAGTGCTCTGATTGGTTCTGTAGGGGGGATTTTTGTTATTTAATGGTACCTTAAAAATATTTTATTTCCTTCTAAGTGTTAATACTGCCTCTGTTTCTACTTTCTATTCTAGTTCATCTTTTCACTTTATTAAATTTTCTTGTTCTTATTTTTTATCAGATAATAGTTAATATTGCTGCCCTGGATTATTTGGTTCATTAGTGATTAGAATCTTGGTCTTGGTTTTCTTTGCTTTTCCTCTTTCTCCTTCCTGCTCTTCATAAACTGTAACTAGAACTTTTCTTATCCAAAGGAATGCTAGGTATTGTATATCTGGCCTAAGATAAATTAGTGGAGATGAGGTAAAACTGAAAATATTAGTGCTTTTCACAGCCGTGAGTCAAATTTATATGTTTTATGTTAATCATTTCCTTAAACTTCATTCTGTAGGTAATATTTTCCTAGGTGACACATTCTTTTACACAGATTCTTTGTTCAATATTGAATCTTTTCATCCATATTTTTTCCCTTTGTAGTCCAAGAATACCGAGACCCTGGTGTTCTACGACAGAATTATGCCCCAAGGCATCGATTGTATGTAATGAATTAGTTTCTGTCCTGTGCACCTAGAAAGATACCAGTTATGTACTATTCTTGGGAGAATTCAGGAAATTGTCAATCGAATCATTTTCTGAGTTTTATGGTTATTAACATGAGGAACCCTGGTTGAGAAAGGCTGCTAGAAAGTTAGGTACTTGGTTTGGCACTAAATAATGTTGTAGTTTTCTGTCAGTAACCCTAATTTAGCCTCTACTAAAAACTTACGTTTGATAAAATGTGAATGCAGTTGATAATATTGCCATCTCTGTGGGATAAATTGGTTAGTGTTGATTTCAAGCAGTTAGTGCTACTTAGTTGTTTTAAAGAATTGAATATTGAATGTGGGAAGTTGAATAATTTTTTTGTAAAAAAGAATATCGTGGGAACTTTGTTCATTCTTATTCAAAACCTTTCATAAGAAGCTTTTGACAGTGACTACCATTAACAATAGCTAACACTAACTGTACTCTTACTATGTGCCAGCCACTGTTATAAATGCTTTATGTGTATTCGCTCACCTGATAACCTTCTAAGGGTGGCCATAAGATTTATTGTTCAAACTAGTATACTCTTGAGAGTGAAAGGAGGCACTAACCAGATGGCATGCTGGGATAATAGTATAAACTAGGACTTTCCCAGAGAAACTAGGATGTATGATGACCCTAATTAATACCACCCCCACCCTTCCAGAAGAGAAAACCAAAACATGGGGAGGCCAAGTAACTTGCCCAGTTAATAAGTGGCAGGAAGGGATTTGGAACCTCTATAGAGATTTCTTTGGGCATGAAAGTGATTTAAATTACTTTAAATTGCTGCATTCTTAGAGTTTATTTTTGCTCTTTTGGAGGAGTTTTTATTGGTATGGGGTTGATAGTGAAAGGCAAGATACAGTATTTTTTTTTTAAAACCCAGTAGAATTTCCAGTTGGCATTTTTCAAGTGACTTGAGTGATTATATATATGTCTTAATGTTGAAAAGCAACTTCTCTGAGGTTCTCTTAAATGAAAACAGAGAAAACTCCAAGATAACTACTTTTAGTGTTTACATCTGTGTTTGTTTTCCTTACATTATTCAGGCTCCTTTTACGGTTTTTTTTTAAGAAGGAAATGTGAATTGTATGATGTTTCATGGGGGCTCTTACATGAAAAATTTCTTCTAAGAAAGCTGAAAGAGAAACAGTTGTGACTAAGGAGAAGTGGTACTAGAAAAAGAAAGAAAAAGATCGAGTTAGAGACTTATTCAAAGTTAAACTGATTCTGTAACAAAATTTGAAAGTTAAGTCTTACAGAGATTGATGTGTCATTTCATAAAATTCATAGTTGTCTTTTATTTTTGGTGAGTTTTGTAGTTTCTTTGTGTTGCTGGCCTATTCATGTTTGTGATACTCCCCCACCCTCCAAAAATGATTGC
The DNA here is from genome assembly GCF_009834535.1 of Camelus ferus. Lineage (NCBI taxonomy): Eukaryota > Metazoa > Chordata > Mammalia > Artiodactyla > Camelidae > Camelus > Camelus ferus. Next base: position 95,478,938 of record NC_045732.1, on the reverse strand, counting down.
TCTAGGTGAATTCAAACATTTGGAGAAATGATTTCAGCATAATCGCAGATTTACTGTTTTATAAACTAATATTTTTCCCCCTCTTTTTTTCTTTTAGTGGGAGGTAAGTAGTAGAGAGCTGATCTTAAGCAGACGTTGAGTTTTGTTTTCATACTTGGCTATTTTAATATTTCATTGAGGAATTTGTGTTTTTCTTCCACCTGGGTTTCACTTGGAAATTTTGTTGGTGTCACTATTTTATGAACAACTGAGAGTTTATTAGGTAGGTCTATTCAAATTTTAAAGGCATTTATTTAGTTCATTAAAACCATCATGAAGTTGGAAGGGGCAGGGAGAGAGGGGAGACACTGCATTTCTGACAAGATGAAGGAATTTGTGGGTCGCATAGTGACTGGTAAACAAAATGTTACCTTGTGGGTTTGATTTATTATATGGAATTAATACAGTTGTTTTTTTTTTTTTAAAGAAGATATTGCTGAGTTTTAATCTGGGGCCCGTGGATAGGGTGGAGGAGTGAAAACCCTATGAAATTATGTACAAAATGTGTAACTGGATTGTTTTCAAAAGGCTTCATTCATTGTAATATCAGCTGATTCTTAAAGTGCTTTTGGAGAAGGGATATAATAACAATGGTAAACTACATAGTCGTTACCCCTCAGTTAACACTGTCAGTTGGATTTTATCACCCTAACAGGGCTAAAAATAACACTTTTTGAAAACATGTACTGTGATTACTATATGTTAAAGAATATTAGGCTGAAACCGAGAGCCATCAATGCAGTTTTGATACAGTGTTCTTAATTTAAGATTAGTGACAAGTATTTAAAAGTAAGGACTACTCTGAAAAGTTTGAGGGGAAAATAACAATTGTGGACTGTTGATGTAGCCTTGGAATGCTTCAGTCTTTGTCGGTTGTTAACAAACTAAAGTTAAAAAGCCCGTGATCGTCCTTTATAACCAGTTACTGTCATCTAAAAGTTGAGACCTTCTTAGTGATACTGTCTGAAAGAAAAAGGGGCAATCAACAATCACTCTTGTTACATGGGACTGTTGTGTGTTTTTCTTTCAAATTCTAAATGATTGCTTTTAAATAGGAATTTAAATTTATTCATGCTTGTGTTTTACTTTTTGACTGGATTCTTTGTTGCAGTGTTAGCTTGAAATGTCCTTGTAGCAGTATACGATACTCATTAAATTCATTCTCTACGTATATATGAAGATTCAGGTTTGATATATTTAAAGTAGTGTTTCCATTTCAGGATTGGAATATATGATATCTTTTTTATTGGATGTCTAGCCTTTTTCTCTTTTCAAAAGCAAGAATTTTTCCGTACTCACCAATGTATCTCCTGTCTTGTACCTAATTTGCAAACTTTATGGTGACTAGAATGTTACTACAAAGAACACATTTAATATCCTGTTACTAAAATAGGTCTTTTTTTTAATGGTTTAAGGAAGTAGTATTAAAGATAGTTAGGGACATGAACCTTTGAGAATTTCCCTTCTATGCAAAAGAAGTAGAGAAAATGTAGGAAATATTAGCAAAGCAGTAATACTTTTCCTTTGGGAGATGTCCCTCCCTGTTTCCACCATGCATTCAAGCCAAAAGACATTCCTCAGACTGTTCCTGGCAGGAGAATTGAGGAAGTGGTGGTAGCCATGGCTGGCAGGGAAGCAGAAGCTTGAAGGTATGTTTTTGAAAAGCAAATTTGTCAATGACAAATGGATTTTTTTGAGTTTTGATTACATATCAATGCATAAAATGCTACTATTCATTGAGGAATATTTAGTAGTTGCATTCATATTTGGATATTCTAAGTATACTTGAAAAATTTCAGAGGGATTATTTGGACAATACAGGATTATATAAGAAAAGATCATTTAGTAGGGAATTAGTTCCTAAACCTTTGAAGTTAGACTGAAGCAGTTATCCATGTTGCTGTAGAAAAATAGCAAACCTAACATGTGAGGTAATTATTTGTGTGTATAAATATGTAGTGTTCATATGTACAATATTGGTGAATATCCACATTTTTATCTTTTAACCAGATTAACTTTCTCAGGCAAGGAATTATGTTTTTATCTGATTTTGAATCCTTATTTCATTGTGTTATATGTATTATGCAGATTCTCAAATGGTAATTAAAATCTTAGGTTTTCTAGAAATGTAACCCTGCCTTATAATTACATTATTAATATTCATCTTAAAGAGCTATATGTTGGAAGAGAAATGGTCAGTTAGTTTCCTCTGGTTGGCTTTGCACTAATAATAAAGTGTGTATCAGCAGGGTATCATTTACAGGATCTACTACATGGCAAAGCTCCCTAACATTTAATTTTTATTTCTTAAAACAACCATGTGAGGTAGTTGGTATTTTCATTTACTGAGATTGAATATGGTTAAGTGACTTGCCCAAGTTCATTCAGCTAGGAAGTGGCAGAGCCTACTTTTCAATCCAATTTCTGCCTAATTCCAGCACACTTCTTTACACAGTGATATACTGCCTCCCAGTGGGATGATTTATAGATTTGTAGTGATAACTTTTTTGGGAGAATGAGTAAAAAGGGGCAGGAATCCTAAATTGACTGAGGAAGTGAAACTTCTCAAAGTAGTCAGAAAACTTTTGGAAATTAAGTAGGAGAAAGGCTTATTTTCTACCAAGAACTGATAGAGAATAAATTATTCTCAACCTGAAGTTACATGTGATATATTTGTATTTTATAATCATCAAATAACACCTAGAAAAGGGTTGGATGGGGGAAGATGATAAAGTTTCTTGTATTGAATTTGTTTTAATCCTCAGTAAAGTGACACCTGAATTTTAAGGAATTAAACTTCTTATAAAATAAACTATGAAACAATACTATACAAAGCATTGCTGGCATATATCTCACTAGCAGTTTTCCTACTAAAGGACAACTGAAAGGAACAGTCTGTTCAGGTAAATTGTTCTCAATCCAGGCAACATTATGATGCCACTTTTGTGTTCTTCTGTTTTTTCATTTTTCTCCAGCATCCCTTTTCTGTTGCTATTCCATCTTCAGTATCTTTACAATTTCTAAAATTATCCATGGGATGTAGAAACATTTTGATGGTGATTTTCTTTTTGCACTTCTATGCTATTACTAATAACACTGTGTAACTATATGCTAGGCACTGAAATAGAGGTGATTTCAAAAATAAACCCATTTTATCCACCCAATAACCCTGTGAGGTGGATACTGTTATTATTTCCTGTTACCGATGAGGAAACAGAGGTGCAAAGCAAAAAGATTAAATTACTCAAGAATGCATATCTAGGAAAGTGATGGAGACTTGATGTGAATCCAAGCAATCTGATTGTAGAGTCTGTGTTCTTAGCGCCACAGCAACATACTGCTGATTGTTGACATTAATGTGAATGATTTCCTCATCCTGCCAGTGTATTTGTTTTAAGCCTTCTCTTTAATTATGGAGTATGTTTATTCATCTTAATAGGAATTTTAGAAGTCAACAGAGGATTGGGTAAATTTCTGATTCTCAGGTTTCCTAGCTATAAAATGGGTATGATTCCACCTACATTTTGTGTTATTATGGCAATTAGATAACAGTACTTTTTCTGAGTGTTTTTCTGTGTGCCAGACAATATGTTGAGGGTTTTGCTGGCATGATAGGCCCCCAGATAACTTAGTATTCTCATTTATTGAGTACATTCTATGTATCAGATACTTGATGTAATATACTACTTTTACATCTTACATGATAAGGGGGATATTGTATCCATTTTACAGAAAACTGAGGTGTAAAGAAATTTAGTAGTTTGCCCAAATACATTCTCACCTCATGGCCTTTGTATTTGCTGGTCCCCTGTCTGGTTCCTCAGTTCTTCAGGACATTTTGCTCAAGTAATTAGCATTTCAGTGAAATATTCTTTGGCCATGTCATGTAAAATAATATCCTTTGCCCCCAGCACTCCCTTTTCTCCTTACTCTGCTTTATTTCTCTGCATGGCTCTTTTCACCATCAAACATAGTTTTATGTGGGTTGTCTCTTTCCCCACACTAGAATGTAAACTCAATGAGGTAAACTCAGTAAGGGCAAGAACATTTGTCTGTCTTGTTCGTTGTCTTAACCCCAGCACCCAGAACAGTGGTTGGGACATGATAGGTTGTATAATATTTGAGTGGATGCATTATGCGGTATCCTGAGATTCACTAAGCTTACTTGCAAGCTGATCCTGAATTAAACTGATTTAATCTTTTTAGGGGGCAATTAGTTTTATTTATTTTTTAACAGAGGTACAGGGGCTTAAACCCAGGACCTCATGCGTGCTAAGCATGCACTCTCCCACTGAGCTATGCCCTCCCCTCTAAACTGATTTAATCTTAGTGAACCAAGATGGACATTTCCTAGAACAGAGAAGTGCTGAGGATTGTGCTTGGGCTTGTTTTCCGATGGGAGTAGGGAGGCATTTCAGTCTGACGCTGTAGTTTTTAGAAGCCTATTCTCATGAATTGCCTTGAATTCCAGGAGTATTGCCCCCTCAGCTTCTAGGTTCTGTGAAGCCTTTTATCTCTTTGTAGAAGTCTGCTACCCAGCTTCTTCTTACTGTCTTAACTTTGAACCCCTCATTTTGCCTAAAGATCTGTTCATTGACCATTTATAGTGTATTTGTGATGTGCACAGTGTGGAGCAAGATGTGAAGCAGGGAATTGGCTTCATATAGGAGGATTCCTAGCTTTGCCATAATTTAGAAGGTAATACATACACAACCTATGTACATACATACATATGTTAAAAAACTGCTGTGTATTGAAACTGTAAGTAATTATTTTAGTTAATGTTTTGATAGCACATAAAGTCTTTTTCTGATGTCCTGGAATTAATACATTACTTTCTTTCTTATTCTAAAATTTCTTGGAATAATGTCTGTAGTTAGAACACAGTAGTGATAATACTGTACTATGCTCTTGCACTTAAAAGGTAGATGATTTTTGAAAAAAAGAGACAAGTTGTATTTTAGATACATCAGCCTTAAGCTGATGTGTAATTGAAGGTCAGCAGGTCTAAGAATTCAGGAGATAGATCTTAGGGATCCCTATGTACACTATGCAGTGTACATAGGCCTTTAGAGGGAAGAAGTTATATGTAAAGAGGACTAGAGGGACAGGAGTGAAAATCTTATTAATTGGGCAGGAGGAAGTAGGACCATTGATAGAATGGTCAGGGATATAGGAGAAAAATCTAGGAAAATATAGCATAAAATCCATAAGCATTTCAAATTTGAAAAGAATCCAGAGGGTCTCCCATTTGGGAGATGCTTTTAAATTGTAACAGTATAAAAACTATTGTTTCAATTATGTCAAATTGAAATTATCTTTAAAGCTGATATAATCAACGATTGTCCTTACTGTAGATTATTTTCTTTGTGGTATCTCTTGGGAGTTGGGTTCTTCTTCCACACTGGGTCCCAGGTTACCAGACTGAGCTGGGAAGTGATCTGGGACAAGAAGGAGGGTATATCTGGTTTATTGCATTCTGAAAAGTCAACTAAAATTTTATTGAAATTATTTAGTATGGAGCATTTATATTAGTGTGGGTAATCAAAGAATTGATTGTACTTAAATATGTGGGTGGTATTAGATGATATACTGCAATTTGATGTCCTCTTCAAAATAGCTATGAAAATTATGATTGGATTAACTGGAGGAAAAGCTTTTTTTACCCCCCCTTTTCCCTCTGTACTTTCATGTGAAATAAGTGTATAGGCAACCACTTCACTTGTTCTTCAAGTTTGTGGAAAACTATCTTGGGTAGAAATAATGCCAGATATGACTGTCTTATAAAATTTTGTCACTTTTCTGCTTCTTGGGATAATGCTTCAAAGAGAAATTACTGTTATCAATCTGAAAAACCACTCATAATTCTACTACTTTCTTCATTCCAAGACTTTAATTTTTTTTATTTTGGTAAAATATACATAGCATTTTACCATTTTCAGTATACAGTTTAATGGCATTAAGTACATTCACATTGTTGTCCAGACATCACCAACATCCATCTCCAGAACTTTTCCATCATTCCATAATGAAACTGTACTCATTAAATAGCTCCCATATCCTCTCCACTCTCAAACCATCCCTGGTAACCAGTGTTCTGCTTTGTGTTTCTACCTTTGTGACTAGGTACCTCATATAGGAGGAAGCATAGATATTTGTCCTTTTGTGACTGGCTTATTCCACCTAGCATAATGTTTTCAAGGTTCATTTGTGTTGTAGCATGTGTTAGAATTTCCTTCCCTTTTAAGGCTGAATAGTATTCCATTTCTGTATATATACCATTTTGTTCGTTCATCCAAGATGGACAGTTGGGTTGCTTTCACCTTTTGGCTGTTGTGAATAATGCTGCCACAGACATGGTGTACAGATATGTATTTGAGTCTCGACTTTAAAGTCTTTTGTGTATGTACCCAGAAGTAGAATTGCTGCACAAATATTTGAGTGTCTAGTATGTGGCAGGCACTGTGCTAAGCACTGGGGATATCAATGAACAAGGCAGACCTGGTCCCTGCCCTCAGAATTTACAGTCTAGTAGGGAAAAAAGATATTAAATAAACAGTTACAGTAACTTTGGCAAGTGTTACAAAAAGGCAAGTACAGAGTGCCCTGTGTATATTTTATATAGTTGTAATAATGTATATATTGTTAAAGTAAAAAGAACACAAAACATCAAATGCTTTTCATATTCTAATATCCCCTGCAGCATTTCCCTCCCCACCTACTACCACAGGGAAATCTGTTTTTTTCCCCACCAACATTTAAAAATTTGATGTGTCTGGAATTTTTTTTTTTTGACAGTGATGTAGTGTAGGGCTATTGTGATACTGTGATTTATAACCAATATATATTTGGTTTTTGTCCCCATTTCTGGCACAGAGCTCCAAAAACTTTTGGAATTTTCTGAATGTTGAGAGGTATCTTTTGTTATGTTAGTAAGGTGACTTTTGGAAAGCCCCTTAGGGTGGGGGCTGCTTGGTTGCCAGTGGCGCCTACTGTGTAATTAGAGGGTTGGAACTTTCATTCCCTCCTAGTTCCCCACCTCTGGGGAGTGGAGGGGGGGCTGGGCCTGGAGTGCAATCACCAGTGGCCAATGATTTAATCACTCACAAAGCCTCCAGAAAACCCCAAAAGGAAAGGGTTCAAATAGATTCTGTTTGGTGAACATGTGGAGATTTGTGGGGAATGGCAACCTCTGAGAGGGCTTGGAAGCTTCCTGCCCTTTCCCTATACCTTGCCCTATATCTCTTTCATCTGGCTGTTCCTGAGTTACATCCTTTTACAATAAACTGGCGATCTAATAAATAAAATGTTTCTCTGGGTTTTGTGAGCTGCTGTGGCAAATTAATTGAACCTAACGAGGGATTCTCGGAAATCTCAGCTTTATAGCCAGTCAGAAGTACAGATAACAACCTGGACTTAAAACTGCCCACTGAACCCTTAACCTGTGGAGACTGATACTGTCTCTGGGTAGACAGTGTCAGAATTAAGTTGAGTTGTAGAACACCCAGCTGGTGTCTGTAGAATTACTTGGTGCTGTATGAGACATGCCCCCCGCCCCTGGGCCGCAACACGACATTGGAGTTGGATCTCAGAACCAATTTAGTTTATACACACTTTTGTCTTGTGTGTGTGTGTGTGTGTGTGTGCGCCATACTATGAACTACCTAATTATTTTCCTTGCCATGTATTTGTCTCTTTCCTTCTCTATTTTATGTGGCACAGCTTCTATGAGTAACTTTTCTCCCCATCTACTTATGTCCTGCCGTGGGATCATGCCGTCAATCAATGTGAACTTTTTAAAGCTCCTTGTAACTGAGGGTGTGTTGTTTTCCAATAGGGTTTTACCCACCTTACAGTCCCACCATTGCTGTCATACATGGTAACCACATTATCCCTGTTTTGGAGATGTTATTTTAAGCAGTTTTGCCAGTGGTATCTCAGATTCCTTTAATTTGTGTTTCTTTGATTACTAGCTAGAGTGAACATTTCTAAAAATGTTCTAACAAACATTATTTTTGAGCAAAGTATTTTGAATGTCACAGATGACACTTAAGTTTAACCTGAGGGCCTTTTAATTATGAGTATACAGTAGATTTCTGGTTAATTACTGGTAGTGATGGGTTTTAGTATTAAGTAGATGTATCTAATTATTTTAAATTGAATTTGTGTATTATTTTGTAATGTCTGTTCACCTTATTCGTGGTGTTAGTTCATTTCAATTTGCAAACAGCTGTTGCTTAGGAAACCTGCAATAATCTGTCCATCCACTTGTCTAGCCCAGTAGTGCTAAGTTGCATTCAGCGGACAGTTTGTGGATGAGCTGTGTTCAAGTGTTTTGCAAATAGAGTATGAGAGAACCAATGGGAAAAGCACAGATTTTTTTTTTCTCACTGCAGTGTAATCTTTTTAGCAATGAAGCCTACAGTGAAATTAAATTTTTATTAGCAGTTCAGCTTGTTTCTTGATAATAGTGATTATTTTTAGTCATGAGCAGGGTAGATAGAGTGAAATTGGCTGTTCCACGTCATTCTTTCAAAAAAAAATAATTGCATGACTGCATTTATTGTTATGCCTTGTAGTAGTCCATGGACTACTTCTAGATGGGAAGCTCATAGACTTCCCCTGTTGAGAATTTGTCAGTGCCAAGGCATTGTGAAACCTATGGAAAAAGATACCCTTCTTTAGATATCTGAGAATGTTCAGGGCTCTCTAACTTTTGAGTGATTAAGTATACACTAGGAGCTTTGTAGTGAAAAATTTCAGGTCTGGGGATAGACATTCAAGGCAAGTGGGAATATGGAATAGTTAATTTTCAAGCATTCTTTTTGGATTAGGACTTACTTTAGTTGGGAACATAAAATGTATTCCTTATAGCTTTAGTTAAAATGATCATGCATGTTACATTAGGTTTAAATGTAGTGAATGGATCCCTGGTCCCCTCTGAAAACTATCACCTTGTTTTATTTTCTTGGTAGCTTTTGCCGCTGCTTGGTATTTTCTTTGTAGTCTCTTCCTCCTGCTAGAATTTAATTACCATGAGAGCAAGGACTTTACCATTTAATGCTATAACTTTGGTGTCTCTAACAGTGCCTGGTACATAGTAAGTCCTCAAGAAATACTTGAGTGAATGAAATATTCAGTAATTTATCTGGATACTGATTGAAATACTCAGAAATTAATTCAGCCCTACTTGTGAATGTAACTAAACTTCTGAACTTATGAAATGGCTGTTTTTGTCTTTTGTTTTTTAAATCAGTTTGAGAAGTGGAAAAAGATCTGAGGGGCTTGTCAATATTACTATAGAATACAAGACATTATAGGTATTATAAATTATAGGTAAGATACTACAGAATACAAGAAACTACAGGACCCAGTCTCCAAAGTTCATTAAATAAATCTTTTGCTGTGTGTAACTGTGTCTGAGCTCATTATCTGAGCTATGACTATTAGCATATTTTCTTATCAGTTTTATCTTCACAAGTTAAGACAAGCTTTTACTCAAGCATCTGATTTGGTGTATTTCTGAACTTCGACAAGTTTCTTTTACAAGTTGTGAAGTTAAGAAATCTGAAGCAGGTGAGAATAGAGTAGTTAGAAACTATTGCTTTTTTGCCATCATCTTCTAGGAGGATTGGTAGAGGAGAGACTTTTTGCTTGTGCTGTGTTCTCCAGTGTTGAACCTATTACCTAATACCAAATTCTGAGTGTCCACTCGTTAATGTGTGTTTGTCAATGTAATGGTAGTGATGATTCCATCATAGTTTCAGTGCATTGTAGAGTTTACATAGCATTTTCACTCTGTCCTCATAATAATCCTTTAGGGAGGGAGGTCTTTTGGTATTCATGCTATTTTACAAATGAGGAATTAGCCTTTCAGATTTGCCAAACAACATGGCCCAAGGTCACACTACTAGAATTAGTAAAATGAACACTAGAACATACATTCTGTGTTTCCTGGTTCTATGTTCTTTAGAAGCATAGAATTTTAGATCAGAAAGAAGCCTTAAAGACTCTGAACTCTACCTACCTATCTATCTATAGATATAGATACAAACATTACAAAGCTGATGTGCCAGGATTCCAAACTAGGTCTCCTCCTCAGATGGATCTGTATTGTTTCTAATATCTTCTATGTCTTTGATATTGGATATGTGTATGCTACTGGATGAATTGGCTGGCTGATAACAAAGGTATTTGGGTTTCTTAATAGTTTTCTGATTCACGTCTCTATTTGTAATGGTGAATAGCTTTTAAAAACAGTTAAATGTATTTTGAGGCAGCTTGTGATAGTGGAAAGAACATAAACCTTAGAGCCGAGCAGATTTAAGTTGGAATCCTATGACTCCGTTCTTCATTAACTGTGTGACCTTGTAGAAATTACCTAACTTCTTTGTATTCTCTGTAAAACGGGCAGGATATCACCTACTTTGAAACAATCAAAGACACTGTAGTATGTCAGGTTTATGGCATGTGCTATGTGCTCAATAATGCTAACTTTTACAGAATGTCACAGAGACAAAACTTACTTCTTTACAGAATAGAAAGGAACAACTAAGATGAAAACATTTTTGGGAAAGCATATGTAGCAAGTATGACCAAATGTTTTACATTACTTAACATTCATAAAAATTGATATGAACAATTGTTATGATCTTAAATGTTAGTGGATATGAAGTTTTTAATATTATTACTACTACCTATTGAGTCTTATTGAGTGCCTGGCACTAAGCTAAGTGCTTGATAAATCGATCATTTTAAATCATTAGGCAGTAACCATGCAAAGAATAGGTGTAAATGCCCTCACTTTACAAATAGCAAAAAATTGTAGGCATGCACCTTGTCTTTAATCAGGAGCCCTAAAATAAATATTGATCTACTTGGATCTAATAATAATAAAATAGGGAACAATTCAACATAAAATAGACACACAGGAAGCAGTGTTATTGTAATGAAATACTGGGGTCACTCTTAATGTCTAATAATGAGTAAGTAGGTTATAGTACATCACATGTGGTGAAATTTCATGAAACTATAGGTATAGATTATGACTATTGCAGAAATGGTAGAAATTCATATAGAGATGAAAAATTATGTACAATTACATCCATTGTGTGATTATAGTTTTGAAAATTTTACACCTAGTCATTCATGTGTGCACATATGGACAAAGACTGGGAAAAAAATGAAAATAAGTAATTTATCAGGGTAGTGGATGCTATGTGATTGTTTTGAGTGTTTTAAAGTTTAAAATTTCATTTGTAATTTTGTGGGAACCGAGGTGCTTCCTGTATAGTGTGCACTGGAAGACATTGCCCTTAAAACATTTCAGGGGGTTTTACCTAGATGACATGATCCAGTATGTTTCTTATACTTAGGGAGCACTTTAGTAATCTCAGCTATTGGCTTTTTATTCTTTTAGTAAACTCAGTACACATTATCATTCAACCCATTGCATTTTACCATGGAATTTTAGTTTCCTTTTTTTCTTCTTGTTCTTGAACATCATGGCCACAACAAGTAGGCCTGTATTTTATATAACTACTTTTGTACCTTAATGGATTTATTTGGGAATCTTCAAGCTCTTGATGACATGAAAGAAGCATGCTTTAAGCCCCAGATATATGTCCCATTGCAGTATTGTGAGGGAAACCATCCATTGTAATCTTCTATGCCCATTGCTTTTTGTGTAGCTTGTCTTGTCAATCAGTAAAGCAAATACTTTACTGCTCTCTGCCTTCGGAATTACTTCATGTATTTTATGGTTGATGTATTTTATGGTATGTGTGTTCTTTTCTGTTTCATTGCTTCCATAAAAAAAGGCTGGTTTAGGTGTTTGATTCCTTCTCTTTTTCTATTCATCTGTGAGTGCTACAAGAAACAGTGCAGCATTGATTCTTGGATTTCTCATTTATGCTCTGATTTTAAAAGAAGCTTGTTAGAATTTGCCTCGGTAAATGGTGTGATGATCTGGTGGTTTGAAAACTTACCAGAATGCTGCTTTTTCAGTTGTTTCCAGTTGTGTTCCAGTTAAAGGTTTTGTTAAATTGATACTCTGTGTATCTGTCTGTCTGTCTCTCTCATTTATTTTAAAGTAATCTTCAGAAAGTTTGTCTGCAAGTGAAACCATTGAGAGTTCCCTGTACCATAACTCTTTGGAATATTTGCCTTTCTTGGGTTGTGTATTTTCCAGAAGCAGTTATCTGGAAAACTTACGGGCTCTGTAGCATGGTCCTTGTGTTTTCACAGGATTTTTTTAAATGTTTAGAACAAACTACTTCAAAAGAAGGGACTTTATGATCACTTGTATAAAAATGATAATCTCTACCCATCATAAAAATTCAGTATAAAAGGGGTGTAAAGTGAAAAATTCCAGTCCCTTCATTCCCAGTTTTCGGAGATAACCACAGCTGATAGTTTCTTTGTATCCTAAAAATTTTCTAAGCATAGACAAATTGGATCATACTTACATGTGTTGGTCTGTAACTTGTACTTTTCACTTGATGATACTATTTTACATTTTATAATACCAGCACATTTCTTAGTAGTATATATTTTATATTTATGAATCTAATCATCCCCGTGCCTTTTAAACATGCAGAAGTTTTCTGGGCATATATGTAATTTAGTGTTTTTTTCTTCCAGAAGTGGTATTGTAATTATTTCTCTGTACTAAGTTAGCCTCGACTTTTTTTTTTTGTTGTGTGAGAAGTTCATCGGGATGTGATTTAGGGCATATTTTATGTCAAAAAAATAAACTTTACTGTACAGTTGTCCCTAGGTATCTGCAGGGAGTTGGTTCCAGGACTCACTGTGGATACTAAAATCGGTGGATGCTCAAATAGCATGGTCAGCCCTTTGTATCTGTGGTTCTGCTTCTGCAGATTCAGCCAACTGTGTATCATATAGTACTGAAGTATTTATTGACAAAAAAAATCTGTGTATAAATGGACCTGTGTAGTTCAAACTTGTGTTGTTCAAGGGTCAACTGTATATATATTATAGTAGTATCTTTTCAGAGTGAATTGTATATAAAATGCAGGTTTTGTCCTCAAAGAGTCAACAGTCTAAAGGAAAAAAAAAGACATGGAAATACAGGATCATTATTGTAATGATAAAGGCTTGTGTATAGGAACAGAAGGAGGTAGTGATTATCTGGGAGACTTCAGGGAGTGTACCTTACAGAGGGGAGATAGTAATTGAGGTTCAGAAGGAGTTGACCAGTGCATTCCAAACCAAACCCCTGCCCCATACATTGCAGTAGTATCCAGCTGCTCTTAGTTCCTTTAACATACCACGATATTTGATTCCTACGTGTTTCTTTGCTTGAGCTGTTTCTAATGCCTAGAATTCTCCTGCATCCACTTGCCAGCGTAACTGTGCCTGTCATTCTAGATTTAGATTGGAGTCACCTGGAAACCATATCTGAACTCCCCTTTCCCAGATGAGAGCCACTTCTCTGTGCCCTGGGGCTTCTTATGCATATTTATGGCAGTGTACTTTCAGTGTACTCCATTGTAATTGCTTGTGTGACACCTTCACTCTATTGTAAGCTCATTGAGGGCGGGCTATGTTTTATTCATTTCCCAACATTTTATTATGAAAAAATTTCCAACATACATAATTTCACAGGGATAACCCATATACCCATCACCTAGATTCTACCTTTAACATTTTGCTGTATTTGCTTTGTTAAATATCCATCTAATGATTGCTCCCTTATATTCATTGATTGTCTTTTTTTTTTTTTTGATGGATTTTAAAGTAAGTTACAGACATTAGTACCTTTCACCCCTACAGACTTCAGCATTAAGGTCATTAAATTGAGTTCATGTTTTATTCATTTTTTATCCTTTTATTTACATTTTGAAAATTGTGCCTGTTATTTTTGTCATTGGGGCTATCACAGTGCTAGTACAGAGGTGCTTAGTATTTGAATTGGAATCCTTAATTTTATGCATTTGACTATAAGTGTATTGCACTTGAAAGGAGCAATTCATTAAGGGCTGGAGTAGAGAGAATTTAATAGAATAAGGATAATTATGGTTATTAGAATAATTTATTATTTAGAGGCTAAAATAAATGCTAGGTAAACAGAAAAGGGCAGTCAGGCAATGGATTTAGGGATAGGGTTGGGAGGGATAGCTAGGTTGGAAGGATACCAGGAGCTGACCTTAGAAGCTAGGGTTTTAATTGGGCTTTAAAGAATTATTCTAGGTTGAATAGAAGGGGGCAGTTTATGGTTATAGGTTGGAGAAGCAGAGATGGGAATGAGCACCTTTTATGGAATATTGAGACAAGCTTTATAATTGCAGCTGTAGGTTCAATTTCATGGATTAAAAAAGCATTGGTTTGTGGTCTTTTCAGGATCTGATCAGGATTGTGAAGGAGCTTGACAGTGTTAAAATATAACAAGTGTCCAAAAAAGCTATTTTGTTTTTTTCTTAAACTCACAGTTTAAAGAATATACTCTTTTTATCTAATACTTTTTTCCAGTTGAGTAAACTTTTGTCTTGGGTTATTCAGAATTTCTAGAAACTGGCAGATCCTGATGTTTCTGTACAAGATAGAAATTGGGAAGGAGATGATCCCAGTGGCAAGTTGAAATCTATATGGAATAAACTTCCTGGAGATTTTCAATCATGGTTAGCTTAAACTTGGGCTGTATCTCTTAGGAAAGGCACATTTCTTTCCTGTGGAAAGAAGAGTGGTGTGGTGAGCACGGGTGGCTTAGACTCTGGGAAGCTTCTTAAGGACATTCTGGGGGGAATGCATCATTGAGCTGTGGGTTTCTGGCATTTGAGTGAATAAAGTTCAGATGATTAAGTGGCCCAAGGCAGGAAGAGGGAAGTGTGTTTGCTTCTCTTCCCTAGCTACTCTTGCCTCCTCTGTTTCTAAAACTGGGTCATCCTGTATATCAAAAGTTGCTGATTTCATGACTTACAGCAACTTTTCTTAAAGTGGGATATGGACCCACCTATATAGGGGATTTGTGATAATACAAGATACCTGAGACTTGCATAAAGGTCTACTGAATGTGTCCCTAGTTGTGGGCCCTGTGACACTGGATTTAAAGAAGCATTTTTATGATTCTTATGCACACTGGAATTTAAGAAAACCACTCTGTTATAGAAAGAATTTTCCATTATTTATTGCATGATCACCTATATGTATGATGGTGGAGCTATTGTTCCCCTTTAGGGATGTACAATTATAGTCAACAAATGCTTGTTTGCTTTGTGAGATTGATGGTAAAGTGCAGCTGTTGGGGATTTTCTGCTGCTCAGGATTTTGCTAGAGATCATTTTGTGTACACAAGTGTAAGGAACAAATACTGTTTTTATTGCATGTGTTGAACAATTTCAGGGGTTTCTGTTGTGGTAGTTTTAGACATTTACTTAAATACAGAGGAAGAAAACTAACACCTCTCTTATATTTGAAATTGACTGATTCACAAGACTTAAGAGCATAATCTCATTTATGGTCTGAAGAGCTGATAATGTGGATTATTCTAACAGAACACCCATCTATTTGTGAAGCAAATATGCAGAAGGCAGGGTCAAGCCCAGAGTTTTGCCTCTTACAAGCTGTGTGACCGTGGGCAAGACTCTTAACTTTTTACAAAATAATCTTATGGAGTGTTTAGGGGAAGTCGATGATGTGTTATGGAAACCATTTTATTACTTGCCTAAGTATTTTGATAAGACTTCTGGTTCTTACCATGATGATGTGAGGGTATTTTTCTTCTTGCTATAATACAGAAATCACAAGGAGTACATACTGACAGGCATATGTAGAATAGATAAAACAAGATTATACTGTATAGCACAGGGAAATATACATCAGATCTTGTGGTAGCTCACAGCGAAAAAAAATGTGACAATGAATATATGTATGTTCATGTATAACTGAAAAATTGTGCCCTACACTGGAATTTGACACAACATTGTAAAATGACTATAAATCAATAAAAAAAGTTAAAAAAAAAAACAAGGAGTACAGAAAGAAAGTCCTCTGTAAACTAAATTCTTTTTTTTAAAAGCATACTTGGTGACAGGTAAAATGTGCAAGTCACAAAAAATTTGTAAGGGTGGGTAGGTAGGTAGTGCATCAAAGAATCGTGGAGCATAGTGAGCTAGTCCAGGGATGGCTGATCTCAGAAATCTCAAGTGCAAAAGATAGTAACATCCTTTGTATGTGGCAATGGGAGCAGATAAGGAGGTGAGCAGGCAGATAAAGCCCTCATGGACAAGGTTTTGTCAGACTAGGATAGATGGTAGGCTGTAGGTAACATCTTGCGCAAAGACGTCATTGTAGCAGGAAGTGATCTGTTTCCTTGGAAGCAGTGGAGAGAATGTTTTGCTTTTTGAAGTCAACAAGAAAGAGATCATCAGCCTGTTAGGAATATGGACAAATGACATGAATAGAGAGAGTTTATGGAAAAAGACAATAATAATGACTCTTAAACATAAGGAAATTAGGGAAGTGCAAATTAAAACTACAAGTATTGCTTCTTAGCCAGACCTATTTGGTTCCTGATTTTCATTAGCAAGAATTCAGATAATGATAACTACTGCATTATCCAAATCTTCTGGTTTATGAGTTTTGAATAACAAAGGATTTGTTACATTGAAAATGTAAGTTTGGTTTCTGAGTTTGTGAAGTGAAATTTTGTGTAGGGAGACTTACCTCTACCCTGAATTACCATTTTTCACTTTATCAGATTGGCAAAAATTTGAAAGTCTTGATAGTGCTGTTAGATGTACAGAAACACACCCATACATAGGTTGGTTGCTGCTGAAAGTACAAATTGGTATAATCTTTGTGTGTGGAGATTAATTTTGGTATTTGTTAAAATTACAAATGCATATGACTTTTGGCCAAAATCTTTAATCATATGTCAGTTGGTATGAGGGACAGTTTATGTGTTAATTGACTAAAATGACCAGAGCAATATGGAATTAAATATTGTTCCAGTGGTTAAAACAGATAGTTTTTATGTTCTAATGTAGATTTTGAAGAAGTTAATTGAAAGAAAGCAATTGGGTAATGGTGGTGGTGGGGACAGCACCGATGGACACAGACACAGATTTTAAAATTTTTTATTAAGATATCATTTACATAAAGTCCAAGTCACTTTTTTTAGTGTACAGATCTATGAGTTTTCACAAATGTATTTATGATTGCATAACCATCCTCACAAGATATATTACTGTTCCAATATCTCCACCCCCAAATTCCTCCAGTACTCCTTGGTGTAGCCAGTCTTTCTCCCCAGTATGATCCCCTGGCAACTAGTGATCTGTTTTCCATCCATAAGTTTTTGTTTTTTTTTTTTTTTGCCTTTTCCAGATTGTCGTATAAATGAAATCATACAATAAGTAGCCTATTGACTTTGGCAGTTTGTCACCAGAATGCATTTGAGGTTCAGCCAACTTGTGTATATCAGAAGTTTGTTCCTTGTTTTTACTGCTGAGTAGTATTCCATTGTGTGGATGTAACATTTTGCTTATCCATTCACCAGTTGAAGGCATTTGGGTTACTTTCCACCCTTTGGGGGTTACAAAGTCACCCAGTTTTATAGTTTAGTTTTTACGTTTGAGTCTAGCATTCATTTTGAGTTAATTTTTTTAAAATTGAAATACAGTTGGTTACAATGTGTCAATTTCTGGTGTACAGCACAATATCCCAGTCATGCATATACATACATATATTCGTTTTCATATTCCATTTTGAGTTAATTTTTGCATGTGGTATAAGATATGGATTAAAGAAACTTTTGGCATACGGATATACAGTCTGTTGGAAAAGACAATCTTTCTTCATTGAAGTGCCTTGGTACCGTTGTCAAAAATTGAATGACCATATGTGTATGGGTCTGTTTCAGGTCTCTATTCTGTTGATCTGTCATAATCACCATTCACAATGTCTTGATAACTGTGGTTATATAGTAAGCATTCATATAGTGTATAGTGTAAATCCTCCAAATTTATTCTTTTTTGAAATTGTTTTGGCTTTTCTAATTCCTTTACCTTTTCACCTAAGAATCAGTTTGTTGATTTTTGGGAAAAAAATCCTTGCTAGAATTTTGATTAGATATTTTCGAGTTTCATTTTAGTATGATAATAGATTCATAGGAAGTTGCAAAAATTGGAGATAGGTCCCATGTATCCTTCACTCAGTTTCCACCAATGGAAACATCATGCATAACTATAGTACAATATCAAGAGCAGGAAATTGACATCGAAGCAAACCACAGTTTGTTCAGGTTTTACAATTACATGTGTATTGATATGTGTGACTGTGTGTTTATAATTCTGTGCAGTTTTATCACATGTAGATACATTTAACCACCACCAAGATATAGAACAGTTTCATCGTCATAAAATCTCTCATACTACTTGTTTATAATTATACTCATCCCCCTCCCTCACGTTCCTCTATTCTGTTCCTAATCCCTGGCAACCACTAATCTGTTCTCCGTAATTTTGTCATTTTGGAGGCTGTTCTGTAAGTCGAAATCATATAGTATATAACCTGTTGAGATTGGCGTTTTTTTACTCAACATAATCCCCTTGAGATCCAAACAAGCAAGTTGTTGCATTCCAGCAATTAATTCCTTTCTATTGCTGAGTCATATTCCATGATGTATCATACTTTGTTTAACCATTCACTCACTGAAGTATATTTATGTTTGTATTAGTTTGCTTGGGCTGCCATAGCAAAGCATCACAAACTGGATGGTTTAAACAACAGAAAATGATTGTTTCACAGTTCTGGAGGCTAGAAATGCAAGATCACGGTGTGAGTCAAGTTGGTTCCTTCCAAGAGCTATGAGAGAGAATCCATTCCATATCTCTTCCCTAGCTTTTGATGGTTTGCTGGCAATCTTGTTTTTTGGTTTATAGAAGCATCACTCTGGTCTACACCTTCATCTTCACATGACATTCTCACTGTGTGTATGTCTGTCTCCAAGTTCCCCCTTTTATAAGGATACCAGTCATACTGAATTAGGGCTCACGCTAACTTTTTAACTTTTAACCCATGCCATTTCAACTTGATAACTTCTGTGAAGACCCTAACTCTGTAAAGACCCTAACTAACAGTTGTTTCCAATTTTTAGCTATTAAAAATAAAGCTGCTCTGTATGTTCCTGTATGTTTTTATGTGGTCATTGGTTTTTCAATTCTCTTGGTTAAATGCTCATGAGTAAGATTGCTGGTTTTTATGGCAAATGCATGTATGATTTACATTTTAAAATTTTTTATTGATATAATTAACAGTGTATAAGTTTAAGGTATACAATGTGTTGCTTTGATACATTTCTGTGTTGCAGATATGATTACCACAGTAGCTTTAGCTGACACGTCTATTCTATCACATGATTATCATTTCTTTTTTTGTGGTTTTATGGTTTTTAGAAGCAACTTCTAAACTCTTTACTAGAGTGGGTGTACCATTTTACACTTCCACCACCAATATATGAGAATCAGTTTCTTTGCATCTTTGCTATCATTTGATTTTGTCACTACTTTTTATTTTCACCATTCTGATAGGTATAATGATATCTCATTGTAGTTTTTATTTGCATTTCCCTTCAATTCAATTTTAGTATGTGTTATTAAAGTTTTTTTTGTTAATTGTCTTTTTTCTCTTACACTTGAATCCTTGATTCTTAGTATTATTAACATGATTACTTATTTCCTATCCTGTAGTATAAAGTAAGTAACTTCAGAGGAACAGAATCAGTATTACAACAAACACAAAACTATTAAGTAAAGTTTAAATTTCCTTTATTTCATTTTGTCCTTAGAGTTCATCCCACTAAGGATACAATGTTGTATTTTAAACTCTTACTATAAATGCTTTCTCTGTTTATTTGATATACATGATTAAGTTTGTTCTTAGTTTTTCAACTTTAGCAATTTCACAAATTCATTTCTTGAATAAGTAATTCATTTTCCTAAATCAAGAGTTAAAATTATGTAGAAGAGTGTATGTAGAAGTTTTCAGAGACTCTTGCCTCCTATATTCTTCTTTCATCTCCTCCCTCTTATAGGTAACCTTTAAAAAATGCTTTTTTAAAGAAAAGTTTCACGTTAATCCTTGCAGTATTTCTTCTTGTGCAAACAAATGCATCCATATGTGTATTCTTATCTTATACTTCTTTCTTAAAAGTAGCATACTGATCAAAACAATTTGTTGTAAACATTGATATTAAGTGCCAGACTTAACAGAAGGTGACTCTGTTGATGATGCCTTTCATGGTGAGGGAGTTGAATCTGTCACACTGACT
Source organism: Camelus ferus (assembly GCF_009834535.1). Classification (NCBI taxonomy): domain Eukaryota; kingdom Metazoa; phylum Chordata; class Mammalia; order Artiodactyla; family Camelidae; genus Camelus; species Camelus ferus. The sequence continues at coordinate 95,458,606 of NC_045732.1, read as the reverse complement.
TCTGAACCATTTCATGGTCTACAAGTTATGATCAATATGAGTTAGTGAAGTACGCTGGCTAGTAACTGTGTCGATGATAGTGTTGATATTTATCTGCTTTAGCAGTGGAGAAACTCTGCTTGTTGCTCTGTAACTTTGGACAGAAAAAGAGACAGGTGAAAGATAGCTGAATACCTAGAAAGTTGTTATTGCTAGCAGGGCAGGTGACACAGAACTAACCTGTGAGTTGGGGGACATAATGGAGTTAAAACTTTCAAGTAAAACAACATGAGTGGGATATTTGGCAAACATTAGCAGAGTAATTTACTAGAAGCAGTTGGAGGAGAAAACTTTCCCTTTCTTGTTTGCAGTTTATTAAATCAGGAAAGCTGAGCATAATCACTGGTGGGAAAGAGAGAGAAAGACTGCTTTTCATGATGAAAAGAGCATTTTGGGCAGTTTTACCAAAGTAAATCACAGAATAAGATGGGAGATGCTTGCATATGAAGAATCTCCTCATACATATTGTTCTCAGATTTTGCTGCATTATTTGGCAGAAACCTTTTTATGAAGTGGATCATTATGACACGTTTTTCTATAGAATTTTCTAATTGAAAAGTTTCTTTCCTGACTAATGACTTAGCAGATAAATCTCTGGTACAAGAAATTGTCTTAAAAGCAAAGTTGCAATAACTAAACCTCTCTAATTTATGATAGTAGTTTCAAGTTCTCTGCTGTAGAGTACACTTTTAAGAGTAACACCGAGAAACTTTAGTTCTGTTATATTTTTGCCTATAGTAATATATTGGTCTTAATTAATATTAAATGTTTGCTGAATCATTATTTTGCTTCCTTTCTTAGCATTTAGATAATCCTTTTGGTGATGTTTTGCCAGGATGCTTTAATATATTCGTAGTGGTTTAGAAATAAGGTAGTCTTTTGGTCTCAGTTGCTTTAGGAAAGTTTAAAAATTTCCTGTCACCTTAGAGCTTGGGTTCACAGTTGGTCTGTTTTCCTCCTATTGGATGACTTACTGAAGTGGAAGACACTCATGGGTGTTAAAGGCACTGAACATTGAATAGGTTACAGGGCAAAATATGGGGGCCCCTGGTAATATCTAGTACCAGTAATCTAACTACATATATGTAACATTTCGATAGCTCTTCTTTGGATCATCTTAATGATGCAGGCTAATCATAAGCTCCCTTTCCCAAGTTTAATGGAATCACACGCTACATTTTAGGGATCAGTAACTCCTAGTTTCTAGTATCATCACACAATGCCATTGTAACACGCTAACCCTTGACTGCAGCTTGCCTGAATTGCTACTAGAAGGTTCTTGGTGCTTTTTTTCTTGCTTTAAGTTGTATGCTGTTCTCTTGTGGGTGACTGTGAGACTTGTGCCATCAAATTTTGAACAAGGAGGAGAAATGTTGAACATTTATTCAATGATAGTTTTCATATCCTGTGGTGAATAACTTAAAAAATGTAGCTGAAGATAGCTTCATTGTTCAACCAGGTGCTTCCATTCTTTTTTTTAAAGCTAGATATTTCTTTGACTCTTTTGCTATAAAGTTAGACAAGCTTTGGTTTCTTTTTACTGTATAAATAGGAGATAAAAAATCTGTCAAAATAAAGTATTCTGAGTGTAGATATAATTGTCAGTGTCTTAATTTATAAAATTACATTTCAGAAGATATGAATAGTTATGGTGTATAGTATGCTTGTTCAGTAGAAAGGTGTTCTCAAGTGATTGGTAAAACCTTGTGAATATTTGATATGAGAGAAACTTATTTCATAAAAGGGTTTAAATTTAATTTTTTATTGTGGTAAAGAAAATAAAATTTACTGTCGTAACCATTTTGTAAGTGGATAGTTCAGCAGTGTTAAGTAAATTGTCATTGTTGTGAAATTGATCTCCAGAACTTTTTAATCTTGCAGTTCTGAAACTATACCCACTAACATGTTGATCACCACATCACCCAAATCTGGGTGATGATTGTGTTTCCTCAGGGCCACTCGTTCCACAGTGGGTGATCAACATGTTAAACAACAGCTCCCTCTTCCTGCCCTGACTCCAAACTAAAACAAAAACAAAAACTGGTAACCACCATTCTGCTTTCTGTTTCTATGAATTTGACTACTTTAGATACCTCATGTAAGTGGGTCATGCAGTATTTGTCTTTTTGTGACTAGCTGGCTTATTTCATTTCCAGTAATGTCTTGAAGGTTCATCAATGTCGTAGCATGTGAAAGGACTTCCTTGTTAAGGATGATATCCATTGTATGTATATGCCATATTTCGTTTCTCCATTCAGCTGTTGATGGACATATGGGCTGCTTCCAACTCTTGGATGTTGTGAATAGTGCTGCTATGAATGTAGGTGTGCAAAGATCCCTTTGAGACCCAGCTATCAAATACTGTGGATATATACCTGCAAGTGGGGATTGCTTAATTATATGGCAGTTCTATTTAAAAATATTTTGAGGTACCTCCGTACTGTTTTCCAGAGCAGTTGCACAATTTTACAGTCCTACCAACAGTGCACAAGTGTGAAATTTTCCCCACATTTTTGCAGACAGTTGTTATTATGTCTTTTTTATTGTAGCTATCCCAAAGGGTGTGAAGTATTTCATTGTAGTTTTGATTTTTTTTTTATTTCTTTATTTTAAAAGAAACATTATTATGTGGAGACCACAAGGAACCACTGAAGGTTTTTGTTTTGAGGGAGGAGGTAGTTAGGTTTATTTATTTATTTTTAATGGAGGTACTGGGGATTGAACCCAGGACCTCCTGCATGCTAATCATGCACTCTACCACTGAGTTGTATCCTCCCCTGACTTGGTTTTGATTCATTTTTGTCCATTTTTATTTGCATTTTTAATTTTTTTGTTGTTATAGGAATTCTTTACATATTCTAGTTGTTAACCTCTTATCAGATATTGTTTGAAAATATTTTCTCTTATTCTGTAGGTTGCCTTTTCACTCTGTTGAATGTGTCCTTCGATGTGTAAAAGTTTTGATGTCCTTTGATATGTAAAAGTTTTGATGTAGTCCCATTTGTGTATGCTTTTGGTGTCATATCCAAGAAATCGTTGCAAAGTCCAGTGTTTTGAAGCTTTTCCCCTATGTTTTCTTTTAAGAGTTTTATAGTTTTAGGTCTTAGATTTAGATCTTTAATCCATTTTGAATTAATTTTTGTATGTGGTCTGAGATAATGAATGGCCCAACTTCATTTTTTTTGCATGTGGGTATCCAGTTTTCACAGCACCATTTTGTTTTTGAAGAAAAACCCCATTGAGTAGTCCTGGCACCCTTGTCAAAAATCATTTGAATGTGTATTCCAGGGTTTATTTCTGGCCTTTCCATTCTATTTTATTGGTCTGTATGTCTGTCTTTATGCCAATATTATACCTTTGTGATATATTTTGAAGTCAGGAAGTGTTTCCTCTAACTTTGTTCCCTTTTTCCTAAATTATTTTGATTATTTGGAGTCCCTTGAATTTTTGTGATGAATTTTTCTATTTCTGCAAAGAAAAAAAAAGCTCTTGAGATTTTGGTAGAGATTGCTTTGAATCTGTAGATTGCTTTGGGTAGTATGGACATCTTAACAGTATTGAGCCATCTAATCCCTGAACGTGGAGTGTCTTTCCATTTATTTGTGTCTTCTTTAATTTCATTCAGCAGTGTTTTGTGATTTTCATTGTATAAGCCTTCCACTTCATTGGTTACGTTTATTCCTAAGAATTTTATTCTTTTTAGTGCTATTGTAATGGAGTGGTTTTCTGAATTTCCTTTTTGGATTGTTGATTTTTAGTATAGAGAAGCACAGCTCACTTTTGTGTGATGACTTTGTATCTGACACCTTTGCTGAATTTGTTTATTCTAACAGGTTTTTTTTTTTTTTGGTGGGGGTGAAATTTTTAGGGTTTTTTACATGTAAGAACATACCATCTGTGAATAGAGAAAATTTTACTTCTTTCTGATATGGATGGATATTTCTTTTTCTTGCCTAATTGTTTTGGATAGGATTTCCAATACCATGTTAAATAGAAGTGGAGGGAGGAGGGCATCATTGCCTTGTTTCTGATCTTAAGGGAAAGCTTCTAGTCTTCATTCAGTATGATACTGACTGTGGCCTTTTGTAAGTGTTCTTTATTATGTTGAGGTACTTCCTTCATTGTCTAGTTTGTTTAGTGTTTTTTTTTTTTTATCATTTAAAGGTGTTGAATCTTACCAAATGCTTTTTCTGTTATCAGTTGAGATGATTGGGGTGTGGTTTTTACTCTTCATTTTGTTAATACATTACAATGATTGATTTTTGAGTGCTGAACCAGCCTTGCATTCTGGGAATAAATCCTATTTTGGTCATGGTGTATAATACTTTTAATGTGCTGTTGAATTTGGTTTGCTAGTATTTTGTTGAGGATTTTTATATAAATGTTCATCAGTGATTTTGGTCTGTAGGGTTTTTAAAAAATTAATATTTAATTTTTAATTTTAATTAAAAACATTTTTTAATTTTTATTTTTTTAGTGGAGATTGAACCCAGGACCTTGTGCATGCTAAGCTAAGCTTGCACTCTACCACTGAGCTATACCTCTGGTCTGTAGGGTTTCTTTATAGTGTCTTTATCTGGCTTAAATTTAATTTTTTAAAAGTAATTTACATGTTTAATCTTTATTTAGGAAGACTTAAGTTTAGAATTAAAATAATTTTAGAGTACAACATATGTATGACTCTCCTGTTATTGTCATTGTGTAGAATTACCAACCTTTTAAATTTGAAATAAGAAATGGAAAGTACCTGTACTGTTTTCATAAGCCTCATTGTGAAAAAATGTTTGATTTCTGAACTTGAATATGAACATAATTCAAGCCTATGAATTGTGTACTATAGCATGTTAGTAGGAAGGTTAGTGGTTTATTGAGTAGATGCTTATGCTAGCTATTTTAGTAAGGTGTTACCTAATCAGAAGTGTAAGGTACAAAAATTTTAAATATGTAGCATGTATGTTGTGTTTTGTCATACTAAAATGAACAAAAATATTGTGCTTAGTGGTAGTAACTGCAATTCTAAATTTTAGATTAAGATTTCCCATTATCCTTTATAAAGTGGTTTATTTTACACTTTGGTTTTATTGTGTCTCAGGTATAATTGTATCTCCATCTTCATGTGAACCATTAATAAACACTCAAGATTTCGTTAGGTCCTCTTTACTGCCTTGAGTAAATAAATGTGAAAGTTTTTGATGCAATCAACCCGAGAGTATATGAAATAAAAATCTGTGGATTTCCCTCAATCCATGCAGGATTATCCTGTCTTTATCTACTTTGCTATGAAATCTGTCTTGATAATCTGCTATTGCTTGAAATCTGCCAGTGAACCAGTGGTGCCCAGTGTGAAATGGGTTTGATGGTAATAATGCACTGTGCTTGTATCATACTGTATACTATTTGCGAGTGTTAACACGTGAAATTAGCTTGTTGTAAATTTGATTTTCAGATCTAGATATTCTTTTATACCAGCTAATTTGGTCTCACCTCTGAAATGTTGAAAGCCACTACACCCAGTAGTAATTACTGCTGTTTACTCATGATGTCTTAACATACAGAAAGTTAGGTCAGTGGAGCACATATGTATTTCAAATTAGTGCAGAAAGCTAAATGCAGAGTATGATATTCCAGTATAAGTGAGATGAAGAGTGAACATTGACAGTGCTTTAAAAAATGATTCTTATAGTTTAGCTGTGACTCTGGCAGACTGAGGTATGATTTTTTAAGGTGGTAGTATATGATAAAACAAATAGTTACCTGTTCTGATACTTACCTTGGGATAGGTATGATAGTTGACATATAATGTCTAGTCAACTGCAGCTTGTTAAGGCAAACTGGGAAATTAGCAGGCTTGGAATTAGATAGCTGATGTATGTCCACTACTATATTAGGTATGATACGGTATCCAGTGTCTAGCAGCAGTCAGTGCCACTATGGTAGACGGATGAGAAGACAGTATTGTGTCATTTAGATTAGGACAACTGGGGAGACACAGGGAGACTGTTTTTAGAATGGGTTTAGGGGCAGGATTCCAGCTCCTGAGATGGGGCTGGTAGATATATTATAGCAAGAACAAGGCAGGGTATTGATCATTGGATGATTCAGGCATAGGGTACAATTGAGTACAGAGTGATAGAGTAGTGGGTCTGCAGGAATAAGGCAGAAGCCTTTTCTTATCCCCCACCTCCCCCTGTAGCACTCATTTGTTCTGAAGTTGATGATGGCGTGCTAGATTTTCTACAGAAATCAGAACTGATGGTCAAGAACTGGGGCAGGCTGAGTATGTAGGTTGGGCTAGGTGATCCTAATTGTGGTTAGAACTTGAGTCACAAATGGAAAGTATTGGGGAATGTGGGTAGACAAGGAAATGAGGAAGATTGCTGAGCATCTACTATCCTACTCTTAAAAATAGGAGGGGAACAGGTGGATGTTTCCAGTTCTTTCTGGCTTTAGTTTCTGGCAGTGTATAGTGATGCCAAATCTATGTAGACTATGCCCCAGCTTGCTCCCTCCCCTCTTCCTGAAAGTAAAAGTTGTTTTTGAAGTGTTGTGGCATTAGGTTTGTTTACTTTATCTACTTAGTTATTTTAGAAAGTTTTTTTTGTTTTTTGTTTTGTTTTGTTTTTTACTTTTGGTCTCCCCCCTCCTTTCTGTGTATTATTTTTTAAGTTTGTAAGGGCAGATACTTGAGCTTTAGTTAGGAAATGTAGAGAGCTTTAGTTAGGAAATGTAGACAGGATCATTAATTCTCTTATGTATTCAGATTTCTTCCAGTTATACCTTCTCCAGATTTCCTCCTCCTGCACTAGAGCAGCAGGTTCTACCTTTAGAAATTCTTTAGGTCTCTTTCCCAGTTTATGGAAAAGAAAATATATTTGTAAATGATATATGTGGTACTTGTGATGTGAGTATGCTATCAAGAAACGTTTAGGTGAAAATTTTGTTACTGGCCTGAGTATTACATGATCATTGCTTGATTTGTCATTCTTTTCACCCTGTCACTTAGTCAGAAGACTATAGAAATAAACTGGGGGAAGAAAAATACCTTTTTGAGCAAGGAGAAATCTTTTTTAAAGGTTATCAGCATCAAAAGAGCAATAGATTTCCTTCTTTTGAAGGTAGTTATTTATGTCTGATTTAATTTTTTTGGTGAGTTTTTCATTCTTGTCCTTTGTACTCAAAGTTGCCATGTATCATTTGACATAAGGAATGACGGCAACTTTCCTGTTTTCATTAACTGTACTAATGCAGGAGCTAGTCTACCTTCTAACATTCACAATCTCATCTTGAATGACAGACTTCTGTCTGCTGTCTCCTAAGAAAGTAGATAAGCCGATAAAAGGAACATACCTTTGGGTCTTGTCAGGAGATCTTATGAATGTTTCTGTTTCCTGCTAATCTTGTAGATGAGCATAATAAAGATAGTTTTATGATAGAACTTAGAGTTTTTTGTAGGTTCCTTTTTGTAGATGCATAACTTTATGAGATTTCATACCTGAAATATGAGTAAATCAGATTTTAGCAGCAGAGATAGTTTTGTAATTCCTCAGTTCAGCTATTAAGAGATGTTGAAAAGAAATTCCACCTTCATAATTTACTTTTTTTATACTAACAATAAGATTATGATTAAAAATTTAAAAATCACCCACATTTTCTCCATCACGATAACTGTTTTCTTTTGCTTCTTTTTTTGGTGAATATTGTATCCTAATATAAGGCTTTTAACATAAACTTTACCTATTTTGCTATACAGTCGTCATAAGTAGTTTTGCTACACAGTCATCATAAGTAGTTTCAGTGTATGAATTTTAATTACATTTGTACCATAAGTTAATATGTGGCTGGACATTTAAGTAGTTATTTATTTATTTATTTTAAAATTGAAGTATAGTTGATTTACAATGTTGTGTTAGTTTCCAGTGTACAGCATAGTGGTTCAGTCATGTCATATATATATATTCAGTCACCATATATATATTCATTTTCCTCTTCCTTTTTAAGTGTTTGTATTATAATGATGGTGGTATTCCAGAAGAGTATGTACATTTCCAAGATGTGATCCTCATAGATACAAGAATGTAACCCTTTTGGGAGGGGTGTTAAGATAAGGGGGTGTCATGTGGTGTATGTGCTGAGTTTGCTAGCTTTTAGGAGTTGGATATTTCTGCATTTTTAGGGAAAGGATTAATACACCAACTACTTTAAGTGCCCCCCCCCACTCCCCAATAACACGTAGGTTCTGAGGGACTTTGTTATTAATAGCTCTGTTTTGTAGCTTTTTTATTTTCTATCTTGAGACCACTTGGGATTGAAACAATCATTCTTTTGTAAAAAGAAATCAGAATTACTTTAAGATTTTTAAACAATATTAAAGAAAATCAGGTTTTTTTGTGTGTGTTTACTTTTTCCTGGGAGGATAATTTTAATCAATTAAGTCATTTGGAGTTAAGAATATAAGCATAATTATATATATTTAATATATATTTGTGTTTATATGCTACATAGTAGGTGCCCAGCAGGTTTTCAGACGTGGAGGAAGAGTTTTTTTGTTATTGAATTAATTTAACTTGGGATCTAAACTGAGTAACAGGTCCTAAACGTATTTATTATAGATCACTTGAAAAAGTTATGGTGATCAACTTTCAGCTTTTAGATCTGTTTACATCAGGAGTACTGCTGAGAGTGTTTACTTGAATTTAACATATAGAATTAAAAATATATAACCACTTATTACTTTTTAATCCAATAATTATATAATGAATGTATTTAACAAATCTTTAATGGCAGTGTATTATATACACTTGAGCCTAAGGAAGTGGTTTTACTTTAAAGTATATTATTCAAGCTATCAACAAATGTGTTTGCTTAGTTTTAAGTAAGGAGAAGCAGAAGCTAGTTGTTATTGGAAATATTTTTTTCCCAAGAAGAAAATAGTGATTGAGAGTTAAAGTAAATTTCATTTCTATGCTTTATCCTCCAAAGCTGTTGGAATGTTAACTCTTTTATAGTAGTTATAGAAAATTGGTACATATGCTAAAAATCTCAGAGTTTTTCCTTGGCACTAGGTGAGAGCTCCACCTTGTGATCTTTGAGCATATTTTTTTTTAAATTAATAACCTACAGTAGGCCAGAAATGGTGTGGTGAGTTAGATTATTAAACTTACACTTTTATTTGAGCATTATGTATTCTTAGTTTTGGGTTTCCCAACTTAGGTCAAATGGTGTTAAGTAAATTTAAAGCCCTCGTTTGGGAATTTTTTAATGAAAATCCTTTGGGGAAGCAAATTGTATTTGTATATAGCTGTAAACATTTAAAATAAAAAGGGAAAAATTCTCAGTTCTTACTGCAGATAATATTTATATTCTTAAAGAAAAAAAAACAATGCTAACTTACCCATTGTTTCTCTCCTTTAAATTACAAAGCAGCTTCAATATATATAACTCTTTTGAGCTATGAAGAACTGTTTTGGTGGCAAATTAGTTACTTAGAGAATGATTACAATAGTAAAACCTCAAGATACATGGAATTTAATACTATGTTTAATAATAGGTGGCAGTAGAGATAGATACTTTCTCTTAGAAATAAATTTATTTTCACATTTATTGTTACAGGTAGTTCCATTAGGGCAAGCATCATTGCTCTCCTGTTCGCCACTGTATGTCCAGTGCCCACCACTGCATTTGGCACATGATAGATACTGTTAGTTGGTTGGATGGATTTTTAATATTGATAAACTTTTAAAAACAGATGTTTCACTGGGATAGAGAGTTGGCTAGTTTAGTTTAATAATTTTTTCTAAATCTATCAGACTCTGTCATGGTATTTCTTTTTAAAATATAGGCACCTTGTCTGGGAGACTTACATCTTTGTAAATTGTTTTTCTTTTGTGTTTGCTTTGGTTTCTAAATTACCAAATACATGTTAGTATAGCCTTATAGTGAGCAAAATAATTTGACTCGGCAAGACTTCTTGTACACTAGAAATTAGTTCTGTGTTACTTAGAGGAATGTAGTTTATCACACAGTACCTATTTTATTTAGTGCTTTCTGCTTTTCAGAGCTGATTCATTCTTTATGTCCCTTAGGAGAATCCATTTATGAACTATCTTTAAAGTCTGCTTAAAAACTGTATATTTAAGAAATGCAGCAAGTTTGGTTTTATAAAATGCTTAGAGAGAAGGGGCAGAGAGGAGTAGCTTAATTAGAGTGAGCAAGGAAGTGCAGTGTTTTGAACTTTTTTATTTTAATTACATATTAGTGGACATTTATGATGCTTTTTAGAGAGTTAAAATTAATGGAAAAATTAAAATGATCAGTTTCTTGTATAATGTCTATGCTGGAAGAGATCATTAGAGAAGTTCATCAGTAGGTGACATTTGAACATTTATTATTAATTGGATATGTTTAGTCTTTAGGTGGCTACCAAGTACTAGATTCACTTGGAAATAAAATAAAATTATAAAGTTAAGAGCTTCAGACCCAGCCTGTTTTCTTTTTTGTTACAAATTTGTCATTTGCTTTTAGATCACTCTCTTGTTAAGGAACTACATCTGTGACCTTCAAAACTAGAAATAATACCCTTCCTTTGGCCAAACTTAAACTTCGATCACAAATGGCATTTGTCTCTTGTCCATATGACATTATTTGTATTTAAGTTGATTGGAAGTTCCTTGAGGGAATAGTTAAAAACTAAGATTCCCCCCCTTCCTGTTCAATGCAGATGTATTATCATGAAGTAGTTATTTATTAATAATAAACCAGGTTTTGGACTGTATGTTTTTTCTATGGTTGAAGAACCTATTTTTAAAATGTTTTAAAATTGTATCAGATTTTTTTATTAGCTCCTTTTAACTATACTGTACATCATCAGCAGAAAGGTATAGAATTTTCAGGCATCTTGTATTATGGTTTAAACTTGTCAAAGATTTTAGGACGAGTAAGAGTCACATTCTGTTCCTAGTTAGGGTATCTGTCTTTTAAAGCCAGGCTAGAGAATCATGACAAATTTTAGAAAATAATTGTAATAAAAGGTTCTTTCCTAGTAACTGTTGTTACTATTGTGGGGCTATAACAGTTATAACAAATTCATATCTAGAAAAAGCAGTCAAATCCTTTTTGACTGCTTTTCTTCGAAAGAAATCCTTATTTACTAAAACACATTAGCAGGCACTTGGAAATTTAGTTTTTGAGTAGATAGATACCCTTCCCAATATTTTTGGTGTGTTCATAATAAATACGGCATCCTCCCTCCCCTTTTAAAGGAATTGTCTGTCTTAGAAGAAAGAAGCAAACCATCATTTTGCCCACGTAAATATATGAATGTATTTCTGACTTTGGGGCGTTCCAGAAGATGATAAAGAAATGATAGCAGCTCCAGAAATACCAACTGATTTTAATCTACTTCAGTAAGTATACTATGATAATTTCTAAATACTTGTTTTTTCCACAGAATGGGAAATGTATTAACTTCCGTTAAAGTTGCTTCTGCTTGGGAAGATCTAATATTTCAGTATAAGATAGCATTGCATACTTTGAAACAGTTTATATCAGTGCTTATTGGGCTCTGTAACAGTAATTCCATGCTTTTTATACAGTACATTTAATTTTATTTTTTAATTTAGATACTGTAAAATTTATTATTTTTGCTCTTCAGTTCTTTGAGTCCATACTTGGTTTTACAATAGCAACTGTTTTGAGGGAATATCATGAAATTCTTAAAATGGGAAGTGTTCTCATTAGTAAGGGATATATACCAGGCAGTAATATTTAGGATGTAATGTCAGATTTCTGTTATAAAATTAAATGATAGGCTAAAACAAACATAGGAGGGTAGGACGTGCTTTCCATATTTTTTTCAGAAACAAATGACATGCTCGTTTGTCCATAAAGTCACTTCAAAGAAAGTATTTCCTTTAAGCCTTATCTTAAAAGCTATACATACTCTTTATTCAACTTTTATTCTAATTACTCTTTGGTGTTGGTATAAGAAAGAATTTGAGCTACTATATATGCAGTGGTGATTTTTATACTAAGCTCCAGCTTCGTGAGGTGCCTAAGTGAAAACTGAACCCTTAAACTGCCCATGGACCCCTTTAACTTTACACATATGTACACCACACTATATTTGTTATTAGAGTCTTTGTAAGACTTGATGTAAAAAAATCTGGTTGCTGAAAATTTTGAAAACAACAGATATCCTTGTACATAGTGGTGGCCAGTGTCTGCTTTTGATGTTATATGAATTTTCATTTTAAAAATAATTCTATATTCAGACTATTAAGGGTCTGCTGGGATATTGCCAATATTTCAAAGTATGAGTTTTATTGTGATTTTAATCCCAGTTTATATTGATTCTGTTTTAAGATTCTTGAGGAAAATTTCTTGGCTTTGTTTTTGTTTGTTTGAAGGAGGCTATGGGATCATCTGAGAAAAAGAGTAATTTTTGATTTGACTATTATAAAGTTGTGAAATTCCTCAAATACATTAATACATTAGAGACAATTAATAAGATTTGTATTACAGACTGTTGACTATTAGAATAGATCAAGTAATTAGGGTCTGAAGTAGGATAACAGAAAAGAGGGAATTGATGTTGTGGAGATAGATAGCATTTGATTGGGTATGTGAGTGGGGGCCAGGTAAAGAGAAAGGAGTGGAAGATTCAGTCATGTGATAGATGACTTGAAGTTTCAAGCCGCTTTTAGGTTAACATAGTAATGGTCTATAAACATTTTAGCTTGTATTATTTCACTTAGGATAGGTTTTTGTTGTTCTTTTGACTTTAAAAATAGAAGAAAGCATTGGAGACTCACAAGAATAATTTCTTTGGTTGGGAATATTTTAGACTAATTCTGATTACTCCAGTTTTCTTCAGGTTTTCCAGTTAGTAATTAAACCTGTAGTGGCTTATTGTTTTAGTTGGGATAGCCTGGAGATGAGGATTAAGCATGTAGTTGAGCCTTTGATTACTCTGTGGCCATTGGAATATTGGCAAAGACTAGTAAGTGCAGACTTAGAGCATTTACTGAGCTCTTTAGGAGAGCTGGTATCCCACAGATGTCTTATTTATACATCAAGTTGTTTAAAAACATTTTCAGTCTTTTTAACAAGGCCATATAGACACGTGGGAAGATTATTGATAACAATCTTTTTAAGATGTAAGAGGCATGAATTTCAGGGTTAATATTAAGCAGTCATTCAGTTTTTGGTGCATTAACTCTGGGAGATGATGTTATTACAGGCTCTTTCCTTGCAACATTATAGGACATAGTTAGGATTGTCATTATCTTCAATACATTGTTTAAATAACTTTGTAGGTAAGTGCTATAAAAAGTAATTTTTTCCCCTACCAGCATCTTAACCATTACGTTAATTTTATAAAGTATTCCTACCTCACAGCCTCTGGACAACTTGGTTATTATAGAAAAAAAAAAAGGAAATAGAAGAAATCTAGTTAGAGAAGACTAGCTTTAGAAACATAGCCTTTCACTTTGATTCTATTTATTTTAAACAAAACTGATACTAGGTTTACACATTTAAAATGGTAAAACCTCTATCTTTTATGTGTGTGGTTCAATTTCAAATGCCAAATATGCCTTGCTTTAAGCATTTAAATGTGGGTATGTTATTACTATTTAGATAGATATGTTTACGTATATAAGAAGCATCACACATGCATATTTAAATTATTCTACTTCCTTATGCCCAAGAAAATCCAAATTATACAACACACTCCTACTCCAAAGTGAGGGACAGTTTCTTAGAACTGTAAGTTTACATTTTAGAGATTAAAGAGACTTTATGTGGTTGCCAGGGGGGAGGGGGCTAGGAAGGGACAGACTGGGAGTTTAAAATTTGTAGATACTGACAGGCATATGTAGAATAGATAAACAAGATTATACTGTATAGCATAGGGAAACATATACAAGATCTTGTAGCTCACAGTGAAAAAATGCGACAATGAATATATGTATGTTCATGTATAACTGAAAAATTGTGCTCTACACTGGAAATTGACACAACATTGTAAACTGATTACAACTCAATAATAAAAAAAGAGACTTCAGAGATTACATTCTTTCTTGCATAAACATTGTTTATAGATGAGAAGATTGAGAGACTCAGTTGTTCAAGACCACACAGTTTCTTAGTACAGCTCTAGAACCAGTTCTCTTGACTATGGCTCACTGCCTCTTTACTTCATAAAGGATCTTGATCAATTAGCACACTTCCCCACTGTATTTCAAATGGTTTAGTTTGTAACAATGTTTTCTACATATTCTTTCAGAAACACATGTTTTCTATAGTTACCCTCAGGTTTATAAATGTTTTTTGAGTGATGTAGTAGAGCTCATAGGATCCTTAACATTGCTAAAATTCCCTAATAAAGATTATCCAGTATCTAGTGCAAAAACCCAGTTTCCCCTGTACACCATAGTCTTTGAATCAGAAAATGAAACCAGCCATTCCAGTAGAACACCACAGTTCCTAGGGTTAAAAATTTTGAGAGCCCTTGGTTTCGTTTGTATGCTTTAGTTAAAAGTTAATAAATAAATGTTTAGACATTTGTGTTTTAGTTTATTGTTTTTGTGTTATGTAACCTTATATGTTTGGTAATGTGCTATGGTATGATGCTTTGGGAAAGCATCTTAATTACATTTAAATCTAATACAGAATTTTGTAATGAGTTAACCAAGCCTTCCTTGTAGAAAATATGGCAAAAATTAGAAACTCCATCTACATTTCTAAGAAAGGTTTTAAATAATTGCCTATCTTTTTGTCATAGGGAGTCAGAAACACATTTTTCTTCTGACACAGATTTTGAAGACATTGAAGGAAAAAACCAAAAGCAAGGCAAAGGAAAAGTATGTACAGAATATGTGTTTTTATTTGGGTTAAGGTCATAAATACACATATATGAATAAACATAATTATATGTTTAATGTCTAACATATATTTAGCTATGTCTCAGATGTTGTCTTTTAAAAATGCTTTTTTTTTTCCTGGTTGGTGTGGTTTCTTTGACTTTTAGACCAAATATCTTTCATTATCTACTTATATTACTATAAAGTTGGAATTACTACATCATTGTTTCTAGTAGTTTATTTTATAAAGCATAGTATGCTAAGCAAAATATGGTATTCTGTTGACTTTATTTTTACTTACACATGACTCAATATAAAGCAAATCAGTAAATTTCTTATTCTAAAGCACCCTAAAAATGTAACCTACAAGCGTTTAAGTCTAGTGGGTTACTTTTGGCAAGTTTTACTCTTTATAAGTAATATCAAGGATAAAAACTAACAAAGTGAAGTTCTGAGTCAGTAGAATGCAAGTTTAGAGCATCAGTTGGGTAGCCTGAGGGGTGTGGATGACTTAGGGAACTGTTAAATCATTTTGCTGTTTTGGAAAATATGTTTCACTTTGTGCATATGTAAATACATTGTGCAAAAGATGATTTGTTTTTGTTCACCATTTTCTTTGCCAAAATGAAGTTTGGATTTATATTTTCTCACAGCACATTTTCTTTTAAAAAGTCTAAATAATGCAGAAATGTACAATGAACAAAGTAAAAATTTCCCATTTTAAACATTTAAACATTGTGATGAATGTACATATGTATGTATATACACACACCTATGTATAAATATGTCATAGAATTTTGTTTAAATGAAATCATACTATGTAAACGGTTTAATTTGCTTTTAAAACTTAACAGTATGTTGTCAGCAGCTTTCCTATCAGTGAATTTTTCCTGTCTGTAATTTTTAATGGTATCATAGCATCCCATTTTATGTATGGAACATAATTTATTTAACTAGTCTTTGGAATATCTTTTTAGAGTGTACATAATCCATGGGTTTCATAATTTCATATGCATTCTTAGTCCTTTAAAAAGTAGTAGTTTGAGAGAGAGTGAAAAGAGAAAGTGGGAAAGAATACAAATGTTAAATCATGACTATCCAAAGACAGCCATAATTCTAGTTGGTAGGATATGATTATTCATTAGAAAACCGGTTTTTGTTTGTTTGTTTTTTCTGCCACCATCTTGCAAAACAGAAACTACTTTAGACCTTGATTTGATTTGCAGGCTGAGATAAGACTTACAGTGGCATCTGAATAGAGTAGCCACTGCTTTGAGTCAGGTGTTAGGGGTCAGATCAAGGACTTATTATAATGGTAATATTTTGACCCTATACTATGTATGTTGGATGCACTGTGCTAAAATTTTACATGTTATCTAATTTAATAATTGAACAACCCTGTAGATTAGAAAACTTCCTTATTTTTATAGATAGGAAACTGAGGTCTAGAGAAGCTTAGTGGTTAAAGGATTTGAGCCCACATCTGTTAAAAGATGATGTTCTTAATCCACTATAGTATACTATCTAGTCTTCTTGTTTTCTGCTCTACAAGATTATACCCAGGTTAGCATGTTTACTTCTTGTACTTACCAATATTATCACTCCTTGCACATTGTTTTTTCTAGGACAGCGTATCCGTTGAGTCATTTTAATTGTACTAATTAGTTTTTCATACCAACAGGGAATATTGAGGCATATGATAGATAAATTGCAAATATATAGCTCCATGTTAATTAACATGAACATTTTATACTTTTCTAGTGTACTCTTTGTAGTTGATCTTTTCTTTCACCCTTATCTCTGAAATTCCTTTTACTGGGGATAAAAGCCTGGGGACAAAAGCTGTTCATTCTACAATTAGGAATTAATAACTTAGGTTCACAAAGACTGAATCTTATTAACAAAATAATGTAAATTAACAAGTAGTATCTCTCATTTGTTAGGAAGGGATTTGAAGTAGTTCTTAAGAGTAGAGTGGTTTTGGACTCTTGAAGGAGGAAGGACCCTTTATGGAACAAAGTATAGAAACATACAGACTGCCAGTGGAAATAAGTTTGCAGACCTGGCAGTAGATCACAGATCTGCAAACTATGGACTGTTTTTGTACTGCCCACAAACTAAGAATGGTTTTTACATTTTTAAAGTGTTGTAAGAATAAAGACTGTGGCAGAGACAGTTTGTGGCCTGCAGAGCCTAAAATATTTACTATCTGGTACTTTACAGAAAGTTTGTTGACTGTTGGCTCTAGATCATAGAAATGTATAGGTCTAAAAGAGACCTTCAAAATCATTGAATCTGTAAATATTTTAATATAATTCTAGCATTTTAGAGATGAATACTCTGAGTTAGGGAATAACTTGTTTTTTAGTAACAAGGTATAAGTGCTGTTGGAGATATTTTATAACTAAGGCAGGTAGGCAACCTTTTCACGATTTAAGAAGTCCCTATTCCCAATATCAGCAACTTTCTTATAAAGGGACTTCATTTCCGTAGTGTTCATTAATTGAATTTTTATGATAAACAAGTGTTGGAGGGAGGGCCCAGAACAAGAATGAGATTGATACACCTATTCATACTGTTTAGAATTCCTTTGTCAATGCACTGCAATGATTTATAAGGCTAACAGTAGACATCAAGTTAAAATATTGAATTATGAGTTACTTATTTCATAGAGTTTTATTATTCTTGTTGCCCACTCCAGCCTGCACCCTAGAGCAACAATCCTATGAAGTAGGCGCAGTTGTATTCTCACTTTACAAGTTAGGAAATCTCTCTGCAGCACAGTGTGATTAAGTAACTTGCCCAAGATCACTCAGCTAACAGGGATAGAAATTTAGACTCATACAGTCTGTCATTCTGCAGAGACTGTGCTCCTACCTGCAGTGTCACATGTGGTATATAGTAGTATAAATGAAAAAGGTGATACCACAAAGAAGCTGTCACCATATCATTTTATTATGACATATGTGTATGGTACTCCCCTTTAGGTCAGGTTTTAAGCATGTTATAATTATGAATCCTATCAGCTGCTTCTGCTGTATTTTATTTTTGAACTCTCAAGGATATAAGGATATAACTTAACCAACTTATATTTTTATGCAGACTTGTAAAAAAGGCAAAAAAGGCCCAGGAGAAAAGGGCAAAGGTGGAAATGGAGGAGGAAAACCTCCTTCTGGTCCAAACCGAATGAATGGTCATCACCAACAGAATGGAGTGGAAAACATGATGTTGTTTGAAGTTGTTAAAATGGGCAAGAGTGCTATGCAGGTAATATTTATTGTGTTCTTCCCAGTTCATTTGTACATATTGAACTTCAGTGATTTCTGTAAAATACATCTCTGATTTTTCTAATTGTGTTTTAAAAATTTCTAACACTGCTTATTAGAAAAAAGCAACAAACTAGTCA
The DNA here is from genome assembly GCF_009834535.1 of Camelus ferus. Classification (NCBI taxonomy): domain Eukaryota; kingdom Metazoa; phylum Chordata; class Mammalia; order Artiodactyla; family Camelidae; genus Camelus; species Camelus ferus. The sequence continues at coordinate 95,440,300 of NC_045732.1, read as the reverse complement.
GAAAACTAGGGATTTGTCTATTCAGGTGTAAGACCTTTAATCTGTGTCTCGTCATTTTCTGCTGCATTATTTTCTTTCAATGGCACATAATAAAAAATTATTTGGTCAAAAAATATGCTGATGTGAACCCTGACTATGAGGTTTCAGTTTCCCCTGAATTTATGTAGTGGCTATTAAAATATGAAGTCCTTTGCCCGTACAGAATTCTTGGTTGAGTGACCTAATAAAATCACTATCCACTTCAGTGAACTGAATTATTTTGATCACAGTTGTATTTTACAAATTTTATTACTTGTGCTGCTTCTTAGCAGAAGAGTAAAAAGGAGTCATATCCTTGTCAAATCATCTTAAATTTTGCTTCTTCATAATTTTATGACAATAAAAGCATTCAGGCTTTACACTGGAGGCTAAACCCATATATGGTTTTAAATATTGAATAAATACTAAAAGAATATACATGCCTAGTGAAATTGTTTAATTTATAAAAGCAATAAGGAATTTTTTTTTTCCTTCATGGAATTACCTTTAATCAACAAAAGGTACACATGGATGGTTTAGGGAGGGCTAGCCATTAAGCTTTTTGTTTTTAATGAATAACTGAAATGTAAATCTTATTTATAAACACTGAGTTATCTAAATATGTGTAATTTTATAAATACATTTTAAAATATCAATTTAAACTAATGAACATTTTTACACGTAAAATGAAAAAGAATTGTTGGCTTTTGAAGTATCAATTGCACAGTGCAACGTATTTTCTTAAATTCAAATTCACCTTTTATGCATATATGGTTTATGTTCACATAGTTGTGATTTTTAGGATGTAGATTTTATTTCTTGTTTAATGTTTTAAATGATTATTTTGTGTACATATTTGAAAAATAATTTCTTGTTACTGGGCCATGGTTTATTTAGTCATTCCCTAATTTAAAAAATTATCCTTTTTGTAGTTCCCATTTTGGGTTAGTTTTATTGAAGGGATAAATTTTCTGTCACATCATATACCATTTTATCACCTTCCTTTTTATATTTATAGTATACTTCTCTAATATTTTGTTCTAGGTGGCTAAATGCGTTAATCTTTTTTCTGATATCTTTTGTTTTTTGTTAACATCAGAAACCTCAACTTATATCCACAGCTAATTAGGCTATTCTATTTTTGTCGAGTCTGGTGTTTTTTTTTTTTTTAACTTTTTGGCATATCCGAAATTTTAATAGAAATTGTGAGGGCTTAGCTTCGTATTTCTTTTTGTTAATGATATCTCAGTGTTTAAAGAATAAACGTTTTCCTTTTTTTCTGTTGCTTATGGTTTGTCATATGTTAAGATTGTACCTCTGTGCCATTTTTGTTTCTAAATGTGCTTTTCCCCTTAAAAGCAGAATGTCCACAGTATATCTCCATTGATTTCCTTGAATCATTTTTCCACCTCCAGTTTGTTTTGTGTACTCCCACTTGTGTTATCTTTCTAATACCAATTTTGATCAAGGAAGTCTTCTGTTTACAAACTTCCAAGAGTTCTTCCTTATCTAAAAGTTCCAGCCCCAACTTCCTTTTGGAATACTTGCTGTTTTATAGCCACAGTATGTTCTCTGCCCCCAGAGCATTCTATTTGCTTTTCTTACTGCATGGAATATTGTTATTTTCCTCCCTTCCATATCATACAGGATTGACTAAATCAAATGTCACTCTTTTTTTGAGAAGCATTCTTGGACTCTGTCTCCTTCTCCCCATGAATGTTTTTCTTACTCTTCTCTTTCCAATGTAGCACTTAGTATATTGTATTTTAGTTATGCACATGTCTATATTTGCTTCTAGATTAGTCATTCCTTAACCAAAGACTATGTGTTACTTTTTTGTATTCCCAGGATATACTTATTTCAGTAATTATAAGGGAGAGTGAATAAGTACAAGACTGGCTGTTGGTTTTAAAATACTTCTTAAATTTTAAGAAAGGACAAACCATGCATGTGTCCCTAGTTCTATTAGACGATAGATGTTGAATTTTGTTGAATGAGTTCTTAGTATACTATATGATTAAAAATTTTAAATATATTTCAATGTGATAGCTTGTTTTATTTTTACTCTTTGTGTTTAATATGTATTTATTACAGCAGCCATATATAAACTCTAGTATAAGCTCTACTTGATCTTCATGAATAACTTTTAAATGTGATATGGTGATCTTTTTTGTGAGATTTCATTAAATTTTTTTTATATCTTTATTGACGAGAATAGCCATTCTAGTTATTTATTGCTGCATAACAAACCACCCCAAACTTAGTGATGTAAAAGAACAACCACTTTATTATGCTTAGTGATTCTGTGGATCTAGAATTCAGACAGAACTTAAATAGATTTGTCTCTTCTGTGCTGCTTATCCTTGATGGCTGGGGTTTTAGCTGAGATAGCTTGAAAGCCTGGAGGTCACAAAAACAGGGACTATAGTCATCTGCAGTCTTCTTTATTTATGTTTGGTGCCTAGTTAGGAGTGACTTGAAGGCTGGGCTCAGCTGTAACTATAACCTAGAGTACCTACAAATGGCCCTTCCATGTGGCATTGTTTTCTTTTAGTATGGATTCTGGGTTTGGAGTGAGTGTCCTGTGAGGAAGTATTTAGATCCCTAATGCTGTAAGAACCCAATACAGAAATTGAGTAGCCTCCTATGACCTAATCTTGGAAGCATTATTTCCGCCGTACTCTGTTCTAGAGAAGGGGGCATAGACCCCACTTCTTTTTGGGGAACAATGTCAAACAACTAGGGGTGATGTTTTAAAACTTTCATAGTCCCTTAATATATTCTCTTGATACTTATTGCCTGTATCATATTTGGGAATCATCTTAAACACATTTCTTTCATAAATTGAGTTGATTAACATATACAAGCTGCTGTAAAATTTAGAAAAGGACTGAAATCTAGAAATTAAGCAAAATTTTAGAATATGTCCAGTTTCTCTGAGCCAGGTAATTCTTAGATAATATTTCCTTTTTCTTTTCTTTTTGTGTAATCATATTATCTTTCTTGTACAACAAATTGTACATATTTTATTCATTCAGTTCATACCCAGATTCCATATTTATTGGTATATAACTTAATATATTTTCCCCTCATAACTTTTCATTTTTTATATTAGCTGTTATTTATTATCCTAATTAAAAATTTTTTAAATTGTTTTTTCTGTTGTGATTTCTTCCATCCACAAAGGAATCCAGTACTGCTTAAATTTTTTAGTTCTGTTATTTAAAAAAAAATTGCTACATTGAGATATACATCACAAACCATTAAATTCACCCTTTTAAAGTGTAAATTCAGTGGTTTTTAGTACATTCATAGAGTTGTACAACCATTACCACAATCTAATTTTAGAATTTTTTTTTAAAACCCGGAAAGAAACCTTGTGCCCATTAGCAGTTAGTTTCTCCTCACCTGCCCCCAGGTTTAAGTGACCATGAATCTATTTTCTATAAATTTGCCTATTCTGGACATTCCAAATGAAGGGAATCATACAATATATGGTCCTTTTTGAATGGTTTCTTTGACTTAGCATAATGTTTTAAAGGTTCATCCATGTTGTGGCATGTATTATAACTTCGTTTTTATTGCCAAATAATATTCCATTGTATGGGTTATACCATATGTATATATTTTTTAATCCATTCATCCCTTGACATACCTATGGTTTGTCTCCACATTTTGGATATTGTGAATAATTCTGTTATGAGTATTATTATACAAGTTTTTGGACATACGTTTTCATTTCTCTTGGGTAGTATATACCTAGGAGTTGAGTTGCAGTGTCAATTGGCAACTCTTTAACCTTTTGAGGAGCTGCCAAACTAGTTTTTCAAAGTGGCAGCACCATTTTACATTTTCACTAGCAGTGTTTTAGCATCCCATTTCTCCAAATCCTTGCCAACATTTGTTATTGTATGTATTTTTAAATTATTGCCATCCTAGTGGCTATGAAGTGGTATCTTACTGTGGTTTTGATCTCCATTTCATTCATAACAAGTTACATTGAGCATCTTTGCATGTGCTAATGGCCATTTGTTATATCTTTTATATAGAACTGTCTATTCATATCCTTTGCCTATATTTTTAATTGAGTTATTTGACTTTTTAAAATTATTAAGTGTATTTCTTTATATTTTCTGGGCACAAATCCTGTATCAGACACAGGATTTGCAAACATTTTCTCCCATTCTGTGGGATATCTTTTCACTTCCTTGATGGAGTCCTTTGAATAACAAAAAGTTTTAATTTTGAGTAAGTCAAATTTATTTTTTCCTTTTGTCTCTTGTGCTTTTTGATCTAATACTGAAGGTTTTGCCTAATGTGAGGTTATGCAAATTTACATCTGTGTTTTATTGTTTTAGTTCTTACATTTAGGTCTTTGATCCACTTTCAGTTAAGTATCGTGTACAGTGTGAGATAGGGTCCAACCTCATTCTTTTACATACAGATATCTAGTTGTTCCAGAACCATTTGTTGAGAAGACTAGTCTTTCTTTATTGAATTGTGTTGGCATCCTTGTCAAAAATCAAATGACCATCAATCTAAGGATTTATTTCTGGACTCTGAATTTTATTCATTAATCTGCATATCTGCCCTTATGTCAGTACTGTACTGTCTTGATTACTGTTGCTTTGTAGTAAGTTTATAATTCATGAAGTGTTGAGTCTTCTGATTATGTTCTTTTTTCAAGATTATTTTGACTCTTCTGGATCTCTTGCATTACTATAAGAACTTCAGAATCAGCTTTCCAATTTCTGCTAAGAAGCTACCTGGGAGTTTGACAGGGATTGCACTGAGTCTATAGATCAGTTTGGGAGGGTATTGTCATCTAACAATATCAAGTCTCCAGATCCATGAACTGTCTTACTTTCTTCTGATGTCTATTTAGCCTTCAATTTGCCTTTCTTATTAATATGGGACTATTAATTAGTGCTCACTATTGGAAAAAGGTGTTATTTTATTCTGCATTTCCTCAGGCATTCACTTTTTAAAATTAAAAAAAAGTTTCATTCCATTGCAGTGTTAATATTTTAAATATTATTTAGTACAATATTTTGCTAAAAATATTTAGTACATTATTTAGTCAAAAATATTTTAGTGTTTCCTAAGACATCTATGGTGTCACTAAGAAATAATAAATAATTTCAGTTTATAGAGTTGGATCCCATAGTTGTCAGATTCCTTTTAATGCAAAAAATGTAGAAGAAGATGGATCATCATTATGTTCTATCAGGTGATTAATTTACTGAATTTGATTCTATTTTATTGTTATATTTTAACTTTAAACTTCAGTATATAAATATGTATTTATTGAAGTAATGTGATACCACTTAATACTGAATCTTAATGACTTTAATCTGACTTAATTAATTCTTGGAACATAAGAAAAAGCTAATGGTTTTTTCCTCCTCTTCTCTACTGTAGTCGGTGGTAGATGATTGGATAGAGTCATACAAGCATGACCGAGATATAGCACTTCTTGACCTCATCAACTTTTTTATTCAGTGTTCAGGCTGTAAAGGTAAGATATAGTTATTTTGGAAGCAGAATGTTCTCAAATGATCTCTTCTTATTTCACCTAAAGATACATTAGCCATTTACATGGAAAATAATGCCAAGATACTGAATTGTTTGCATTATAACCAAAGAAAATGTATTTAAGGGAAAAAAAGAGCAAAGAACAACGTAAGAGAGAAAGTCTCTTGAAATAGTTGTTTTTATATGTGAAAGTTAACTAAAAACTTGGCAATTTATAATTGTTATGTTACTTTTATTAGATATATCTCCCACTTTCAGCATCTGGTTTTAGGAACAAAGAAATGGGTTAAGAAGGGAGGAAGAAGATAATGAAGAGATACAGGTTCAAGTGGCAGGGAAATGTAAAGTGTAGGGAATTAAAAAGTGCCATGAATAACAGTAAGTAAGTAAGTAAGTTAAGTAAGGATTGGTGAAATCTCCAGGTTTTTTTTTTTTTTCTAAAAGGAAAAAAACTCTGGAGTAGGGAGTGGGGTCTTATTTAAAATGTTTGTACTTTATTTAGAAAGGTTTTTAAGTAAAAGTAGAGAAAATATAAAATATAGAAATGTCTTCCCCGGAACAAAAGTTTAGCATACACATTTGGCAGGGGGACAAAATTGTGTAAATTGGAGAGTCATATATCCTGATCTGGATTAGTAGATAAGTCAGTCAAGATCATGGGCAGGTTCTGATCTATTCTGTATCTCCCCAGTACTTGTCCTATCCTTGAAATTCTAGAAGATAACATGAGCAAATAAATGTTACAGAGTTTTCCAGGGGTATTACATATTTTAATGAAAATGGCACCAAAGACATAGGCATTAGAAGTCAGGAAGAGGAAAGGTTGCTAAAAATAGATCTAAAAAACTAAGATGTTAAAAAATGACTGATTTAAGCAAATCTGAAAAAAGATTGCAAGAAGAAATTTACTAATGTCTACTCCTTTAATTCTATAAAATTTCTTCAAAAACCCTGTCATTGGAATTGGAAAACAAGTAACATTATAAGAACTGATGAATTTTATTTGAGGTTGATCACAACTTCCAGTGTAGCCTCCATGTTAAATGTTACATGTGTGAAGCCTGGTAGGCAAATTTATTAACTTCTTGAGTCTGTGGTCTTCATGATGCCTTTAATGTGGTCAGTTTTGAGAAATTTTTTAAAATGTCTTGAGAATTGCCTAGTTTACTTGACAGTTTTTGCTAAAGGTAGCTGTAAATCAGTATTACAAAATTCTACTGAATCTGCTCAGAGGAAGTGTTGTGATAATGACAGTGTAATGAACCAGAGTAATTCTTTAGTTAATGTTATTTTTATTTTGTCTATGTCCAGTCCATCTTTCTGGAGTAGAAGGGTACAGGTACCTGTTTTGTTGTGTGATGTAATCAAGGGCAATGCCCTTTCTCTTTAGATTCCTTGAAAATGGAAGGTTGATTGCAGAACAGCTGAATAGGTGCCAGAAATAATTTGATGAGTTGAAATTCTAATTTTTATCTTTAGCCTTCCCTGTTTTACTGTAGCTTGATCAGTTTTAGTTTCCTAATTGGGCTTCTGAATTGCAGTTTTAAAACAAAGCCATAATAAGAGCATTTTCCCTTTATCAGATATATTTCCTTTTCTGGCATCATTGTGTTTATAAGTCGGGAGCTGTCAACATTTTGGATATACCTTGTCACAAACCAGATTGTGAAGATTTTTTTTTTTTAAATTGAAGGTGTTGAATACTTAAATAGATTTCAACACTGCTATAATATTTATTTTAGAATCAGAGAAGCTACATACAGAGGAATTTACCAGGTAATCAAAAGTTAAGGTCATTAAGTACTTAGAAAACACACTCAATTATTTTGATAGAATTCTTTTATAAATGAGTTAGAAATATGTTTAAATAGATACAGTGTACTTTAACATTTTCCTGTGGATTTAGCATTGTTATTATGAATGTCAGTTATTTTACTGCAGTTATGCCTTCTGCAGCTATTGAGATGTGTGTAGAGGTGTTTGACCCTACACTGAATGGCTCCAGAACACCCTGGTGGGTGATTCTGTGGCGAGTATTGTTTCCTTCTTTCCTGGTGTGCTGTCACTGTGCGGTTTACCAGTTTTTAGCAGTCTCACTTCATTGTCCCCCACACTTTTAAGGCAATAGAATCTGACCTGATGTTCTGATGGCTCCTTCACGCCTGCCTCAGGAATGAGGCATGGAGTTTGTGACAGCTACTTTGTTTTCTGTTTATATTTGGATTTATGGCTGTTAGGTTTATGAGATGAGAGGAGGGGCTTTAGGAGTTTATCAAAATGGTATGCAGTAAGTTTGCTTTGAGATTTATTTATATATAAATGCTTATTTCATAGAGATTATTTCAGGGGTTGAGTTAGTTGTCCTTCTCTAGCATTGCCAAGTTTATAGTGTCTGGGTAGAAAGTATAGGAAGGTTCTGAAGATACATCCATGGCTCTAGATAAAAATTAAAACTCCTTTGAAAGGTTTTTGAGGATGTGCTTCTTTAGCCAGGGAAATGGTGCTTTCTTCCAAATTTGCTAATATTTTAAACAATCATTTGGTCCTTAAATGTTGTGGTAAGTAAGGGCTCTTCAACAGTACCAGTAGAAGTTGATCTCACCTGGGGCTGGGCAGCATGATGTAGACAAATAATCTCAAATTATTTAACATCTCTTTGCCCTAGCATAAATTTCCTCATCTATAAAGCCAGGATTATAGTACCTGCTAAATAGGCTTGTTACCAGGGCTGAAGTGGCTGGTGCATAGGAGGCTCAATGGATGTTAGTTCCTGTTCTACTCTTGCTGGCTTTGTTACACTACTAGAAAGTCTTAAATTGCACGCTCACAGAGAAGGAGCTCGGTTCTTTTTTTCAAATTTGGAGTTGGAGGGAGAGACTATGATGTTCTATTGTTAAATTTACACACACAGACATACACACATGTGCATGCATATACAAAATATAACTTGGTCAATTGAAATGTATCTATTAATTATTTCTAATTTTTATAATAAATCTCGTATTCCTGTACCAAGACATTCTTCTTTTAGGTGTTACTGTATTTATGATACTCAGTGATAAAACTGGCAAGGAATAAACAATCTAGCATTAGAAATGTGGTTTAGAAAATTCAGTTTTTACATTTTTTTTTAAAATCTGACACCCCATAAGTGTGCATCTTCTTCCTGAATTGTCTCTTACTCATATAACTTTCTCCTAGAAATCCCCTTCCTGATATTTGACCTGGCTAACTTTTACTGATTCCTGTAATGTGCATCATTCTCTCCCATCCTCCTTTAAAACTCTGAATGTCCTTATCAGATTCCTTCTCTGTGAAGGAATGCAGATCTTACGTAAATCTTTTTTCTTTTTTTGGTCTGAGTTATAGCCTTTCTTGGCTTTTCCATTCATTAGGACATTATGTACTACCTTCAATACTTTATTTTTCCCTTGTCCCCCTCACCCTCATTATTCTTTGTTTAAACTTCCAACTAGATTACAGGTTTCTGGATGGGCAGGAACTACAACTTACTACTTACAATTATTTGAAATCCTTTTAGGGGATGATGGGATATAGTTACCTTACATATAATTGTGCTAAATAAGGAAACCTGGCTGAAGTGAACTCTACCTTGTTACTCTTTCCCTTAGTATCTTCAGGTTCATTCTCAAGGTTTTAAATGTTACCCTGGATGCTGCCTCGTGCTTGATGACATATGCCTTATATTAAAGGGTCTAAGCCAGTGTACATATTCTAAGCATAAGTAAAGTAAGCCAGATAGAAATGGCTAAGGCTGATTGTGCTAGGCAAAAAGATATGTCAGAAGTGTGGGGCTGTTTTCTTGTGTATGAGAATGGCATTTGTACTTTATTTATATAGAGTTAGAGTATCATGGTAAAGATCATGTGATAAAGAAGTACCCCTTATTGTGTGATTGTAGACATTTTAGTGTTTGAGACTGACTTGCAAGTTCTCCATTTTTTCATTTTACCATGTATTAACATCTTATACTTGCATATTTCAGGTGTTGTCACAGCAGAAATGTTTAGACATATGCAGAACTCTGAAATAATTCGAAAAATGACTGAAGAGTTTGATGAGGTAAGTTATTACCCTAAGTGTTGTGATAATTTTATGCCTGTTGATCTTGATTTAGTCTTCAAAGTATTAAATTCTGAATATTAGTGTTGTGGATAAGAGCTTTGGCATTAGAAATTCAACCAAATGATGGCTATGTGATCTTGGGTAAGTTGTCATCTTACATCAGTTTTATCATCTGTAAAATGGAGCTAGAAATACTTACAAGGCTGTTACGAAGATTGAATTCAGTAATGTTTGAAAAATTCCTTAGCATTTTACAGTGCCTGGTACATAGTAAATGGTAGCTATTATTATTTGTCAAAAATTATAATTTCAAGGAAGAATAAAATTAAGAGTCTATGAACATACCTTAGGATGTTGTAAAAGATTCAGTAAATATTTGGGGAACAGGTAGAAGCTTAGGCAAAGGAATGTGTATATATATTTATTTTATATATTTTACTGTTGAAAATCTTTATGTTTCAAATATGAGTAATAGGAAAAATACAAATACATAATAAATAGTAGCTTAGACTTGAGTTGATCCTTTATCACTTTGAAGTGGTGTCTTTGAAGTATTATTACCAATAAAGACATATTTAGATTTACTATAATACAAGCTCCTTCAGAGCAGGAATTTTTGCTTGTTTTGTTCACAGCTGTATTCCAGCACCAGTAGGGTAGAAAGCCTTGTCTCATTGGAGTTTGTTTGATCATTTTTTTCTGCTTACTTGGATGAAGGAACTATCATTCTAAAAGATAGACAAGAGTTGTTAAAATGGCTTTGATGATCACTAAGTGCTATTAATCAGTCTCTAAGTAGTTGAGAGGTAATTATGAGAAGTGGTATTATTTTAACCTTCTGATATTAAATGTTTTAGTGAGAACTTTCTTACTAAAAGGAAACAGCTATTTTAGATAAGAGTCCTGAAATAAGATTTGAAAATTGCAGCAAATCAAGTTGCTAACAACAATTAAGATGATACCTTTCAGTATAGTCACTAAATGAGCTAGTCAGGTTTTCTTCCACGTTTTCTTTTTGTGGAGTATTAGGACCTTATTCTCAGATGAGACATAGTTCAACTTATGTATGACATGACTTAAAATTCTTTTAAAAATTGCTCTAATAAAATTTAATTGTTAAAGAATTTACTAAACCATACTGATAAAATGACCTTAAATTTCTAGGACATTCTTGTCAGAAACTCATACTTTTAGAGGTTCTGTGTGATGTTGATCTCTGCTTTTATTTTTAAGACTTGTTTTTAATAATTTATGGAGAATTTCAGTGTATCCTCACTGGTGAATACCCCATCTTTATATATAGGAACACTTGAGTACTAGTCTTTCCAGGCCATACTGGCTACATTTTCATTTTTTAAAAAATTATCCCATTGTTTATGTCTACTGACTGTTTAATGTCTTGAAGCTAATGAAAACATACATTGTAGTCCTTCAATTATTTATAAGTCATAGATCAATCCCTTAGGCTGGCTGAGAATATCATTTCATCATTTTGAATTCATTAAAAAATACAACTTCGGTTTGATTTTGGTTTGCTTTTATTTTAAAGAAATTTAGTAAGTTTGTATCTGCTTATCAGAATAATGTTTTGCTTTGATGGGAAAGGCTTCTTATTTTTAACCTCTGAGTAATTGGTATGTATTTTCATTGGTTAGAGTGAATTCATTATATCCATTTTGATCTTAAATAAAAGAGCAGAGGTGCTCAAAGGTACCTCTACTTTTACATATTATTCTCTTACCTACTTTGAGGATTTATTGTAGAAGAAAGATGAGATAAAGGAGTCTTTTCAACTTCTGCCTAAGGTATTTCAAAAACAAGTAAAATTTTATTAAGTCCTGCATTTTTAAATGAAATTACTGTTTAAAATTTCTATTTTAGGATAGTGGAGACTATCCGCTTACCATGGCTGGTCCTCAGTGGAAGAAGTTCAAATCCAGTTTCTGTGAATTCATTGGTGTATTAGTACGGCAGTGTCAATATAGTATCATATATGATGAGTACATGATGGATACGGTCATTTCACTTCTTACAGGATTGTCTGACTCACAAGTCAGAGCATTTCGACATACAAGCACCCTGGCAGGTCAGTATTTAGGATATATTTTCTGTGCATTTTGGTTAGAGATGAAAATGATTTTCATAAAAAGAAATAATGGTGACATAAATTAATTTTATTTATAAAGTAACCCCTAAGAGGGCACTCTCCTCTCTTCTCCAACCCCCATAAATTACTGGGAATGGGGTGGTATCTTTAGTTTTGGTTCTTTTCAGGCATACTGTACTTAATTTTCTTATGTTAAACCTACTTGATGACTGCCACAGAAAGAGAAGAGGTAGATAGGAATGTTTTGGGTTCTTGAAATATGTTTTATCAAGGAGGATATTGACAGCAAATTTAAGCAGACTGTTATTTTGGATATGCAGTTCTAAATGACCTTTATGCACGGTCTCTGTTATACATGGTCCCTACTGGTATGATGGTCCCTACAGGATGATGCTTATTTAACCACACACAAAAAGTTGATATTTTTTTTTAATGTTTCTGAGTAACTTTAGGCTGAGGCAAATTATTTGATGTTTAAATTTTAATGAAATGATTTACAGTTTTAAGACTCACATGATTAATTTTAGAACAGTGGTTTTCGGTGTTGATACTGATAAAATCTGGTTTCTCTTTTGTGCTGAAGGTAAAATTGTTGATATGCTGCTATTTGAATATGTGCTTTTTGAGTTTGAATAAATCATCTAGGCATTAATTGTACTAATAGTATTCTAAGCTTTAATAATAGAATATTTTGATTTCTATAAAAGTTTTCAATTTTTTAAGTGTGGGGATATTTTTTCCTTTATTTTCCCAAAAGAATTAAAGCTGTTATTAAAGATGTACTTCTGCTAAGCCCTCCATTTAAAAATAATAAAATGCAGATAGTCTGTAGATTTTGATTTTAGATTTGAGGTCACAAAATATGAATGTGGTCTTACTCTATGAGCTTAGGTAGTTTTAATGTTAAGAACTTGAATGGTTAAAGTAAATTAAAACAAGTATGATGGCCTAAGGTGAATAATTTTAGATCAGGATGACAAACTGGTTGGCTTAAGGTTTGTGGAATAGCTCAGAGCAGAAGATTGGGAATCTCTTTTAAAGAGAGCCAATAGCCACAAATTAAGGTTTAGTTTTGTGTTACTTTATTATGTAGTGAACCAGGTCTAAGAAGTAGTCTGGACAAAGCTAAAGAAAGCATCAAATGGTCAGATTTTTCAATTAATAAGTTCTAAGGCACAGGCAATAAATCTTGTTTCAGGAGCAAGAGTTCAATAACAGAAGGTGCAGATCTGGAGGAACTCTGATAAAAAGCACTTTATTGAGTGATATTTTATTCTTTGTACTTTTGACTTTTTATCTAGATCTGTCGTTCATAATCTCACCATTGTCTTTATGATGATACGTAATAGAATAAAAGTAAAGGAAATCAAATACTGATAAAACTCTCCAACATTTCTACATGCTGTAGTTTGATAAAAAGCATTTAAGTTCCCTCTCCGTTTGGTTGGTGGATAGCTAAGTGACTGCTGTATGAATCAGAATTTATTTAGAAGATGAATCATAATCTCTGAAAAAGATCATTGTAGGGGACATTGTAGACTAGTGGGATTTGAGAATAGTCTAGAGTCAAATTACTTTGTTTTAAGTCTTAGTTTAACTACGTATATGAACTGTGTAATTTGAGGCAAATTTCTTAATCTCCCTGAGCTTCAGGTTCTTCATGAATGAAATGAGGATAACACTAATTTTGAGGCTGTTGTAAGGATTAGGAGGTAATCTGTGAAAAGTACTTAACATATGTAACTGACTGACATATAGTAAGTGTTCAGACATGTTGTTGTCATTTGTAGCAGCCGTATTTTTCTTTTCCGTTAGAATCAGAACAGGCCATCTTGTTTTTAATTTCTCTTAATTTGATCTTAAATTATAAATTTTTGCATCTGTGAGACTAATTTCAACATTTTCCATTTAAAAATAGCTATGAAGTTGATGACAGCTTTGGTGAATGTGGCACTAAATCTTAGCATTAATATGGATAATACACAAAGACAGTATGAGGCAGAACGGAATAAAATGATTGGAAAACGAGCCAATGAGAGGTTAGAACTCCTCCTACAAAAGCGGAAAGAGGTAAACTTCTGCACTGAGTATTTGAGCAATTAATCTGTGAGCTACTTGGTCACCATTAATTATGACATAACTTTGTTAGTTCATCAGATAAAATTTTTTGAAACATTTACAATTAAATAACATGTTTCAAGTTGTTTATATGTCTATCTTATTTTTGTTTACTATCCATGCCAACAATACCTTTTGTGTATATTTTCTTTCTGTGTTAACTAGGATTAAAAGTTCAAGGCTTAAAGTATGGAGTCCTGGACCAGTCTGAAAAGTTGTTTTATGCTTTAGTGTTACTCATCTCTACTGTGAAAATATCTCTCCTAACTTTCTCCCTTGGCTTATTGTCAGCATGAAATGAGGTTTCACTTATGTAAAATCACTTTGAAAAATATTTCATAAGCTGTTTATGGTGTCATAATCTGTATTTTTGTTTCTGTTTTGTTTTTTGTTAGAATAGGCACTTGGTTAACATTAATGACTGACCACCCAATTCAACTTTGAATAAGGAAAATATTTTTTGAGTTTTATGCTAAATAATAATAATAATTAAATAATTAAATGTGTTTTTGCTTTAAATTCTTCCTTCATTTGTGATACAGTATTTTGCTATCTGATGTTGGGGTTGTTTATTTTTATTTCTAATAAGCAAATTCTGTTTTAAAAATATTAGTAATGCAGTTGAGTTAAAATATCTGCTGTGTTATTCCATGAGTTACTTACTTGATTTTGACATTTTTTGGGAGGGGTTGTGGTAACTTTAAATTGATTATTTCTGAGATATCCAATAGCTTTTAAAAATGCCTCTGCTCAAGAAAAGCCAAAAAAATCTTAACCATATTTTCTCCATGCCTAAATTCCTCATCTTTTTCGTATATAGCTGACCCTTGAACAACACAGGTTTGAACTGTGAAGATCCACTTACACATGGATTTTTTTCAGTAGTAAATACTACAGTACTTGCATGATCCATGGTTGATTGAATCTTTGGTTGAGGAACCATGGATACAGAGGAACTGTGTATATGGAGGGCTGACTATAAGTTATATTTGGATTTTCAACTTTGCAGAAGGTTGGCACCCCTAGCCCCCATGTTGTTCAAGGGTCACCTTTAGTTGGAAATGAAGAATTGACCTTTTTGCCCCTTAATTCAGTTAATAGATTTCATCAGATGATTTATTAGCTGAACATAATGCATGTCTTAGCCCTTGGAATTATGGCCTAATTCTTGGACATAAATTTAAGATTGTGAACATATAACGAGTGGATATAGGTAAGAGGGTTTTGAGATTAAAATTCTTGTACAGATATAATATATGACAACTTCTAGGTTAGGGTTGAGGTTTTATACACATTGGAAGGCCACCTATGCCTTTGACCTGACTGTGCTAATGAATACAAGTATGTGCCTTTGTTAGAATTATTGGAAATGCAAGATTATATTCATGAAAAGGAAAAAAAATTATACAGAAACACTGAATATAATCTAAAAGCTAATTGATACTTAGATTGTGAAAGATTTTTCTTGTAACTTTTAAGTTCTGAAACAGTTACTCTTAACTCTCAAGCTCTGAATTGAAAATATATGGGAGTAGATGTCAACTTAGATTTGAAATGTTTACTTGATTACTTGAAGTGAGTCTTGTTTCCCTCAAAAATATTTAGCAGGGAAACAGATTTCTTACCAAGTTATTTTACTCAAATTCCTTTTCTTGGAGCAGGCACTAGTTAACATGACTTATTTTTCAGATGATAATGACCAAGATAATGAAATTGTTACTTTTTTGACATGAACATATATGTTGTATAATAGATACGTATGGTAATAAAGTACTTAACAGGTTTCTTTACGTATATTTATACAGTAAAAATATGAGAGCATATGAGAATATTAATTACCAGGTAAACATTAAAAGTCAACTACATATATTCCAGGTATCAAGGGACTTCAGCTACCTGATATACAACAGCTATTAATTTTTCCATGAGGATACTTTTGTCTAGTGGAATTAAAAGTTAGATGTAACCACCACAACACTGGAGAAACCTGCGTTTTTGCTTGTAATGATTTTTAGATGTTCTTTTGGTTGTCTTCCATTACAATTAAAAATAAATGATGTGTTCTTTTTAGCTTCAAGAAAATCAAGATGAAATAGAAAATATGATGAATGCAATATTTAAGGGAGTGTTTGTACATAGATACCGGTAAGTCAGGACAGTTTTTTCTGTGTAATTCTTACTCTCTTCGAGTTTGGATATGTACTGGTTTAGCAGTATAAATTTAGTGGAAACAGTGTTAGAGTAAGATCAGTGTTCTCTTCCACAGATTGAGACACTCGAGGCAAGTTACTTAACTGCTCTCAACTTTGTTTCCTTTCTGAAAAATGGCATAATGTTGTACTTGACTTATAGATGCCCAGCAGATGGAAGCTACTGCTATTATTAGGAGTCAGGGTACAGAATACTTAAATGCTTTTGGATGTACTGTGTTAACAAGAGGCTCTGTATTCTGATTCTTAGCTCTTCTCTTCCATTGAATATCAATGGGGAAATCTGGATAGGTTTAAGTGAGATGTTTCCTTTATTTTGAATGAGCAGAGGAAAGAAATAGGTAATCTTACCACCATTTCTGCTGTAAGCTGTTCTTTAAATGTTGGTGGCATTTTTATTCAACTTCTCTGTCATTTCCTCAACTTGGCAGTTACTGAATCCAGTTAATACTTCCTTTGTAATATCCCTTTGTCCATTCTACTTTTTTATTTCTATTGTCACCATTACCTTAGTCTGTTCCCTCATCATTCTCATGCCTAGAGATTTTCGCAGTTGTCTTACAGTGTTCTTCTGTTGTATTATTCCTCTGCTCAGAAGCCTTGAATGATTCACCAGTACCTAGAGGATGAATTCAAAATAATTTAGTCTGACATTCAGATCCAGATTGAGCTTGGCCTCAATATTATGTGTAACTAATTCTCACCTGGAAAATTATGCTCTAACTAGACTAGTGTTCCCGCTGTCTTCTGAGCACACCATGCCCAGCAGGTGTGAGCAAAGGCTGGGGTATGGTATGGCATAAAAGGTGGCCGTCGGATTTTGTTTGTAGTTTTATTTAACTTTTAATATTTATATAGTGATAATTATGCTTTGACAACTGACTCTAAGCTCTTGGCATTCAGGGGCCATGCTTCAGTTCTACTGTTAAATCCATAGTAATACTTAAGATAGTGGTATATTCATAGTAGGTATGAAGTGTTTGGCATCACTTAAATAAACCACAAGTCCTCTGGTGTACTTGCACTAATATGCATAATTTTCCTTCCTATATGCAGCGATGCAATAGCTGAAATCCGAGCTATTTGCATTGAAGAAATTGGCATTTGGATGAAAATGTATAGTGATGCCTTTCTTAATGACAGTTATTTAAAATATGTTGGTTGGACTATGCATGATAAGGTAAGATATGCCCTGTATAGACTGCTTATCTTTCTACACATAGGCATAGCTATCTGCAGCTCTCATTCCTAGTGAGTTACCTGCAGAGGTATACTTGGGAGCACATTGCTATAGGCCTCTCTCCTTATTCTTTCTGTCTGCCTCATGAAGGTATGGTCTCTATCACATAAAGTCCCCTGGATTTTTGAATCTTTGCTACTGATTTAGCCTTCAGCCTTGAATCAATTTTTGTACTGAAACATTAGAATCATGTAGGTGGTGGTGGTGGTGGTAAGGCATTTCTTAGAGAAGAGTTCTTACTCTGTTAATATGTAAGTGCTATGTATTTTTAAAAATTTCTTCAATTTTTATTCTCTTGATAATGTCTATCTTAGCCAGAGTATAAGTTACAACTTGGCCTCTAATTTAAAAAAAATTTAAAAAATTAATCTACCTTTCTCTTAGGCTGACTCTTCACACTAGCCTTGAAGTTATTTGTATGTTTCCCTTATAAATATTATTTATTGTAAAGGAAAACTTACTGTGAAATAAGCTACTGTCATCTTTCATAATAGTATTGCTCTGAACAAGTTTTCAAAAAATTTTCATTTGACCTACAGAAATAGTAATCCCAAAGATATTTAGTCTTAAATGTATGTGTTGATTCCTATTTTTGCACTATCAAAGATGAGAGTTTTTGAAGAGATGCTATTGTATAGAACATATATAAAGTAGAAAATATTGTATGTATCTTAAGTGTTCGGATTGGAAATATGCAAGGTTTTAATGCATTTTCTCCTCTCGTTTCATTCAGCAAGGTGAGGTAAGACTCAAATGCCTCACTGCTCTACAAGGGCTTTATTATAACAAAGAGCTTAATTCCAAACTGGAGCTATTTACCAGTCGGTTCAAGGTTAGTACTACTTTAAGTATTTAAAAATTACCTATTATTTGAAAATATTTTTCTCTTGTTTTCCCTTTAAAAATATTTTAATTTTTTTGTCCTTAGGATAGAATTGTGTCTATGACCCTTGACAAAGAATATGATGTTGCAGTACAAGCAATAAAATTACTCACTCTTGTTTTACAGTAAGTATTTACTGCACATTGTCGATGTCCAGATATCTAAATGATACATTAGAGTACTTGGTTTAAATTTATCTAGATCTAAATTTTAATAACTTGGGGTTTTACAGCTAGAAGTTTAATTTTCTCATGTAAAGTTGAGAAAACAGGAAGCGAGAACCATTGGACTAGAAAATTCTAACTGAGCTACGAATTCATGTGTTCTTGTTCTCTTGGCCGGTTTCCTTTCAATTTTACTGTCTTCAGATGCTCTTGAAATAAAGTTAAACATGAGTGTATTAAATATGCTCATATTTTGTCACACTTTTAGAAACTTGTCACACTTTGCTGAAACGTCTCTATAAACAATCTGAATTTAAAACATTCTAAAATGTAGGAGTGATGCAATTCACTTTTTTCCTTTTTAAAAACATATTTAAGTGTACAGCTCAGTGACATTAAGTACATTCATATTTCTGTGCAGCCATCACCATTATCCATCTCCAGAACTTTTTTTTATCATCTCATACTGATACTCTGTAGCTGTTAAACACTAAATCCCATTCTTGTCTCCTCCCAAACCCTGGTGACCACTCTTCTACTTTTTATCTCTGAGTTTAGGTACCTCATATGAGTGAAATTATACACCATTTGTCCTTTTATATCAAGCTTATTTCACTTAGCATAATGTCTTCAGAGTTCATGTGGTAACATATCAGAATTTCATTCCTTTTGAGACTCAGTATATTTCATTATATTCCATTGTATGTGTATACCACATTTTATTTATTCAGCCATCCATCAGTGGACATTTAGGTTGTTAATGTGATCCAAATAATAATTGCAAAGGGTATTTTTAAAAAATCATAGCATGCTAATTCTGATGTTCATGGAAAATTCATCATGTAAAAGTATCTGGCAAAATTCTGTTAAAACCTTATGAGACGACTGCCCAGTATGATTTTAAGTCATATTTTAAAACCATAGTAACTTTAAAATTTTGTTACTGGTGTGAGAATAGACAGAAATCTGTGGCACAGAATAAAGACTAGAGACAAACATAAATGCATCCAGGAACCTAGTATAGGGTAAGGGTGGTTTCTTATCAGAAAATAATTGGTTTTGTGATAACTAGGTTCTCTTTGGGGGGAAATTAAACTGGATTCCTG
Source organism: Camelus ferus (assembly GCF_009834535.1). Lineage (NCBI taxonomy): Eukaryota > Metazoa > Chordata > Mammalia > Artiodactyla > Camelidae > Camelus > Camelus ferus. The sequence continues at coordinate 95,420,833 of NC_045732.1, read as the reverse complement.
TTTCACTCCTAATACAGAAATAATTTTCAGATGGATGAAATGTTTAAATGTAAATAAACCATTAAAGTGCTAGATGAAAACTTAGGGAAGATTTAAACATTTTAATTTTATATGTATATTCAGCAAGATCTTTCTGAGCATGACATAAAACCCAGACATTAAAAAAATTATTGAGTTTTAACTACATAAAAAACTAAAAATGTATATATGACATAAAATATCATAAACTCGGAAAAGAAATGACAGAGTGGGCAAAATATTTGCATCATAGGAGTCACTTTCAATAAATCAATAAAAGGAACAGAAACCCAACAGGAAGAGTCTAAAGTTAGGAACCAGATCATTGACAGAAAAGAAAATAAAAATTTAAACATATGAAAAGATGCTTAGCCACACTTAGAGACACGTATATTAAAGTGAGAATTTTTTGTCTGTATCTTGACAAAGATACAAAAGTGTTTGGTAATATACTACATTTTTGAGGCTATGCAAAAACGGGCCCTTATACATTATCAATGGGACTATAAATTGGTGTAACCTCTTTGGAGAGAAGCTTGACAATATCTATTCAAAATTTAAAATGCTCACATTCTCTAACATAGCACTGTTTGCAATAGGATTTTGGAAATATCCTAGATGATTATTAATAGAGGAAGAATTAAATTAACATATACAGTAATAAATAATACAAGCACCTAGTATGGGTTATCTCATTTAATGTATCAGCCCTGTGAGATGGCGGTTGTTAACTCCATTTGTATTAAATGGATTACATTTGCAGTCATTATAAAGAAAGCAGCTCTAGACACTGACATTTTCTGAGAATTTGCTTAACTAGGAGGATTTTGAGCAGTTTGAACTATTGCATTTTTATTTAATTTTAAACTGGGTTTAAAAATTACTAATTATTATATGCCAATGTTATAAAAATACTGAAAGAATCCTGTAATAAATAAGAAAATAATGGTACTCTATCGATTTTTCTGTGGCTTCTCCCCTCTTCCTCTATAATACCCTGTGGACATCTTTTGTTTGTTTTCTGGTATTTTAATGAGGGGTAATAAGGCATTTTTGCTGATCAGTCATGTATATACCTAATAACTGAAACTTGTCAGGAACATTCCTTATCGGTTATAATGAGTGAACACATTTACTATAATTATAAAACTATATAAGTGGTTTTTCAGAAAACAATTCAGTATTATACATAGAGTTAATTTAAATCAAAGTGCTTTTGAAACTTCTAATATTTTGGTTTTGTTTCTCTCAAAAAGAAATAATATTTCCTTAGATATGAGACTTGTAGAAACCTTGTGCATGGCAGAAAACCAAAAAGGATCTGAACTCCTTAACTAACCGTCTAGAATATACTTAGGCTTTTTTCTCTGATGGTGGTCCTGTGGTTCTTAATTTACATATAATGGTAAAAACCTAGATTGTTTATCTCACAGGCTAAAAACATATTAGGAGGGAAAGTGGGGCCAGAGGACAGGACTTTGAATGCAGAGTCTACAAAGGAAGAACCCAACAAGGTTTATCCTGGGGTACTGTGGTTGATGGGCCTAATAATGACTTTGATTTACCAAGAAGATTTTGTTAGGTTTATTTTATTCTTTTGAAATGAGATCAGGAAAATGAGCACTACATTTTAGTAAGATTTTTCCAGTGATAGATTGTAATTAAAGGTCTTTGGCACTTAAATTTTAGTTATTTGGAAAAATCCATTTGCATTGCCTTATATGGTGTTTTGTACATGGCAAATGAAGTATTATTCTTTATCATTGTGTGATGGCTGGGGTGTTATTATATTTTAATGTTGAAATATTGTCTCTTACTATTTCTATGAAATACATGCAGAGTATTCTCTCTGATTATTAACTCTTAAGTGCTTAGCGTGCCACCACTTTATTTTCTATGTTAGTTTATATTATTTTGTCTTCGTTTCCCTTTAATATACTTATCTTATTGTTATTTCTCTTCAGCATATATTCTTTATATTCAGTATTCCCTCTAATTTTATCTCCCATTGATCTTAGATGTTAACAAAATACTCAGCTCTTTTGTAAGGGCAAGCTTTTACTGATAGATAATAATCAAATAAGGTTGATTTCTTCTTAAAACAAGTTTTTAAGAAGAAGTGTTTCTTTTAAAGTCAAGTTAGTGGAAATGTACTATTTTTTAATGTATGAGTTTTTGTACTCAGTATGCTGAAAATTACATTTTAAAAACTGCTATTACTTATTTCTTTTTAGGAGTAGTGAAGAAGTTCTTACTGCAGAAGATTGTGAAAATGTCTATCATCTGGTTTATTCAGCTCATCGACCAGTAGCAGTAGCAGCTGGAGAATTTCTCTACAAAAAGTAAATCTATATTTCTGTTGTACATTTTCTAAAGTATACTTTAATGATAGTAATTTGTGTTATAATTTATATTAAAACTATATAAATATAACTTAATTGAAAATTATTCAGTACAGGTCATAAGCCTATTTTTGCTTTGCAAAAAAAAGTATTTTGAAAATACTAAAAGGTTTTATTTCAAGTACTTGATAACAGTTTGGTATAAGAACCGCAAGAACCCTTTAATCTCTTTTACTTTTATGTTGCTGTGTAACAAACACCTCAGATTAGGTAGTATAGATAGCAGTGTGAATATCTGATCACCGAAAATATTCAGCAAATGTTATCGAGGATTTTAAAGAGAACAATTTGAACACATGGACTAAACTATATTTTTGAAAAATTTTATAAAATGACCATTTGGGTGAAGCATTTATTAGAGTAAATGATATAAAACATTTACACTACTGTTCTATTCATTGTGACACAGCGATAACTTTGTTGCTGTTTATAAGGGGAAAATGACCATGTTGTCCATAGAAAGAGACCACTAAGTTCAGACTTTGGAATAATTGGTGCAAGAAGGATAGAAGGAAAACATTTTATTTTTAAAGAGAAGAATATTTACCATGGATTTATGTGCATAAGTGGTATAGGTTAGTCATTGTGATACTTTTATGAAAAGAAATGGTTGTGTGAAATACAGTAAGATTTTGAAAAAGAAATAATTCAGAATGCAGTGCCATTAACTTGAGAAGTTAATTTAAGAGGATTTAGGAGTACCATCAAATGTGAAATGAAAAAGGTTTATAGCAGTTATTTACTTGGGTATAATGTTGGACAATTTACTCCCATTTACTCCTCCCATTTACTCCTTTGTTAAGTATGGAATCCAGACAGTTTTTTTAATAAGGAATTTTGTTTTGCTTTGTTTTAAAAGTAAATATTTTGCATTGATCATAGGCTCTTCAGTCGTCGAGACCCAGAGGAGGATGGAATGATGAAAAGAAGGGGACGACAAGGCCCAAATGCCAACCTTGTTAAGACATTGGTTTTTTTCTTTCTGGAAAGTGAGGTTAGTTGATGTTGTTCATTTTATACTTAAGTTCAAAACAATTTGGAGATGCGGTTAAATGATGTGAATTTTAAAATCTTCCGAACATCACAGCAAGTGTTAGATAGAATAGAGTTCTACCAATACCACACCAAAAAAAATTTTTTTTTCTACTTTAGTAAGATATGAATAGTATGATTTATATGTAGTGCTAAGAGTATGAATTTTGGAGTCAGAAAGACCTGATTACCAATTGGGCTCCTCTACTTCTTGTTTGTATAATCTTGATTCAGTTACTTAATCTTTTCTTGTAAAAATATGGTTAATAATTTCTTAGGAAATACTGAGATAATCCATAAACTATTAACACAGACCCAGCATTTTGTTAGTTCTCAATATTTGGTACCTGTGATTATTACTGTTATTGTAGATACAGATTTACATTTAACATCAGCTTTTTTACATTTCCCTCAGGTTGACAACCTACTTACCTGTTAACCAGGATTTGAGAGGGCCTATCATATATTTTTGTTGTTTGTGTATTATTTAATCAGTGTTAGGGCCTTTTAATTAAATTTTCTAATTGTTTCCCTATATAGAAATACAATTTGGTTTTGCATATTGACCTCTTACTTGAAATTTTGGTGAATTCAGTTATTTTAATAAGTTTTAAATAATATTGTTAGGATTTTCTGTAGTATACAATCAAGTCATTTGCAAATAATGATAATTTTATTTCTTCCTTTCTTACATTTATGCCATTTTTCCCAGCCTTATTGTACTGGCTAGGACATCCAGTAGAATGGTGAGAGTGGATATCTTTGGATTGTTTCTGCTCTTAGGGGAAAGCATCTAATATTTCAACATTAATTATGTTGTTAGTTATAGGTGTTGTGTATCCGCTTATTGTATTGAGGTTCTTTCCTTCCACCCCTTCTTTTGCTGAGAAGTTTTATCATGAATGGATGTTAAATTCTGTCCAATGCTTTTTCTTCTTCCCTTGAGATGATTATTTTGTCTTTCATTATGCTACTGTGATGAATTATGTTGATTAATTTTTCAAATGTTGAACCAACCTTGCATTCCTAGAATAACCCCTACTTAGTCATGATCTGTTATCCTTTTTGTATATTGCTGGTTTCAGTTTGCTAATCTTTTTGAGAATACTTCCTCTATGTTTATGCAGGGTGTTGGTATGTATGTGTGTATGTATATATTTATTTAATTGCAATGTCTTTCACAGGTTTTGGTATTATGGTAATGTTTCTCCACTAAAGTGAGTTGGGAAGCTCTAGGGCCTTTTTAAGCTTCACAGAATGAAGAGAAATGATTTGCTTATATGTTGAATTGATAAGTAAACATGTATTTTATGTTTTAAGTAACCATATCACTCCCAATTATAATAAATTCATAGTATATTTTATAATCAAGAGTAGTTAATTCATGTAATACAGTCAGCCCTCCATATCCATGGGTTTTGCATCTGGGGATTCAACCAATCGTGGATTGGAAATTTTTTTTTAAAAAAAGTCATCAAGCAAAACTCGAATTTGCTGTGTACTGGTAACTATTTATATAGCATTTACATTGTATTAGGTATTTTATCTAGAGATAATTTAAAATATGTGAAAAGATGTGCATAGGTTATATGCAAATACTACACCATTTTATATAAGGAACTTGAGCATCTTTGGAAAATCTAAAGGGGGTCCTAGAACCAATCCCCCTTCCCTATACAAAGGGATGACTGTATTGAGTCTAAATAGGTACTAAATATGCATGCATATAATCTTTTCAAAAAACAATTTTCAAGTTTATGATTTAATGATTATTTTGAGAAAGGTTACTGCCTAATAAGGTTTACTTATACACAGCAAGCTAAGGGAGTTTTTTCTCTGTCCTTTCTTCCATTTGACCTCAAAAAACAGATTGCTGTTTGAGTTTGTACATGGTGCCAACAAAGCTTCCATTCTTTTAATTAAGGCTAGTATGCTGTTTGTCTAAGAGCACATTGCTCTTTTTAAATTCTAGTTACATGAGCATGCAGCGTACCTTGTGGATAGCATGTGGGACTGTGCTACTGAGCTGCTGAAAGACTGGGAATGTATGAATAGCTTGTTGCTGGAGGAGCCACTTAGTGGAGAGGAAGGTAAGGATGTTTAATTAACGGTATTTTTGTTGTCTTGATAATTTTGAAAATAGGTTTACAATTGTTTCACAATTATTCACATGGATATTATGCTATGTAGAAAGATGTGATTGTGGTCAATATTCTTTATTTTGTTCTATTGTATTTTATTTTTTGTGTCTGTTTATATTTTCATTTTGCAAACTGTGGAGCAATGGTGTACAGATTTGTAACATTTAGGAAGGTTTAACTTGTTCTGATCCGTTCTGTGATATAGTAATGGGGTTTTCTTTGGTACATTAGGTCAGATTCTGTCACAGGCAGAAGGAACTGTTATGTAATAATTATAAGTGGCATATAGGGAAAAGAAATAGGTTAACCATCTCTTTCTGATTTTTTTTTTTCCAGCTCTAACAGACAGACAAGAGAGTGCTCTGATTGAAATAATGCTTTGTACCATTAGACAAGCAGCTGAATGCCATCCTCCTGTGGGGAGAGGGACAGGAAAAAGGGTATGCCAACGTATTTTCAGTATTCTAAATTACACTTCTCATTTTTCAACATCTTTTAAAAATTTCTTACTTGTAACCATTTAACCAAATTTTGAATCTTAAATTTTGTTTTTCAGATGATCTTTGCTTACAAATATATGTTAGAAGTAAATTTTAAAGCATTAGCAATTTGTGAAATTGAGTTTCTTCCATAAGATACTTTGTTAGTAAACTGTAGGAGATACAATGATTGACAGTCCCTGCCTTCAAGACTGAATGTGGTGCACCATTTTAGAATGGTGTGTTCGTCTGTTTTAGTTTACTTATAGATTTGCTTTCTTTTTTAAAAATAAAAGTTGGAAGTAAAAATAGGATAATTATTCATTAAAATGGGGGAAGTTCCTATTTCCTGGAATTAGATTTTAATGCATCATTGCAAAGTTCACATATATTTTGTATTGTAGGCCGACAGTTGCACAGGCATTCAAACTTTGATTGCGAAGCACAAAAATAGTTTTATATTGTGACCTAGTACACATCTATATATATGTATTTGTGTATAACTGAAACAGAATTTTATCAACAATATGGAAACTATATGATGCATTCTGTTTTCTTTCTGTGTTTCTTTCCCTTATTTTTCTGATGGCTGGTAGTAACCTATTACTATGTTGAATTCATAACCCATGGATCATGGCCCAGCTTATAGTAGGCTAAATGTTATTCAGTCCCATTATTACATAAGCTCCTAAGCTACATTTCCTATTCCTAACTACCTCTTCTTTCATCCAAAGGTAAAGTTGGTTAATCTAATTGGGTATTGATTTTGCCTCTAGAACTATTTTAACTATTCAAAGTGTTTTTGTTATTATTATTTTTTTAAGTAATGTGCAGGTTACTCTGTCACTGCTGGATTTCAAGTTTTACAGTAGAAATTTTTGTATCATTTAAAATGTCATTTTATTACTTGTTTTGTATAGCCTAACTTAATCTTGAGCACCTAAAGTGTTAATGGGCTTATTAATAAATACTGCTTAGAAACTTTCTTGTGTTACTTTAGGTGCTGACAGCAAAGGAGAAGAAGACCCAGTTGGATGACAGGACAAAAATCACTGAACTTTTTGCTGTGGCCCTTCCTCAGTTATTAGCTAAAGTAAGTTTGTGTCAATACCAAGAGTGTTACTAAGATATTACAAGGTTTCTTTGGAAGTGCCACACAGGATTTTATCATATTTACTTACCATCATTGTGATGTTTTTGACATGATTTTTTTTTTTATTTCAAAGTACTCTGTAGATGCAGAAAAGGTGACTAATTTGTTGCAATTGCCGCAATACTTTGATTTGGAAATATATACCACTGGACGATTAGAAAAGGTATGGTGTGTTCTGGGTATAAAAACCTTGAAGAAGTAGAGGAGGGTAATAAATAGCTCAGTGGTAGAGTACATGCTTAGCATGCACAAGGTCATAGGTTCAATCACCAGTACCTCCACTAGAAGAAAAAAAAAGGAAAAAAAAGAACCTTGAAGAAGAATTGTCAATTTAGTTCATCCCATCATATTTCTTGTGTATGTTTTTTGAAATATGTTTTTATAACTTTTAATGTGAAATGAAACCTATATCTTGTATGCCTTACATATTTTAGGTAAGTTGGATTTAGAGAATGGTACTAATGAGGCTTCCCTTTGATTCAAGCCCACAGCCATACTTTCATTCCTAGCCATTATGTCACTATATCACTGATCATTTTTGGAGATTGAGGGTGCATAACTGGATAATAACAATTGCAAAATGAAAACAGCTAATATCCATTAAGCACATTTACTATGTTCTAGGAAAATGTGTTTCTATGTATTAACGTCTCACCCAAAGCCCTATGAGATAGGTAATATTCTTGTTAAATCTGGGGAAATAAATATGGGTAGGTCAGTGTATTTACTGTGACAAGAAAAACTTAAAATGTATGCCCTAGTGGTTGTAGAGTTACTATGTTTGAAGCTTTTCACCCTAGTTTCATAGACATTTTTATGCCAATCATACATATCTTAGTTTTAATGAAGAAAACTTTGATTTTGCAGCATTTGGATGCCTTATTACGACAGATCCGGAATATTGTAGAGAAGCACACAGATACAGATGTTTTGGAAGCATGTTCTAAAACTTATCATGCACTCTGTAATGAAGAGTTCACAATTTTCAACAGAGTAGATATTTCAAGAAGTCAGCTGATAGATGAGTTGGCAGATAAATTTAACCGACTTCTTGAAGATTTTCTGCAAGAGGTATACATTTCAAGTATTTTGTCAACCCCCTACTCCCTCATAACCAAGTGGATAAGTTTTAGGGATAGTTCCAGCAGTATGTGAAAAGACCTTCAGACTTTTTATTCTGTGATTAATCATGATACTATTACTCTTTCATCAAAATAGAAGGTGGTAAGAATCTGCGAGAAGGTGAAAGCAAAACTAACATCTTTCTCCCCCTTTTTTACTTAAAGAAATGATCTGGGATGTTACCAAGGTTTAGTTGAACAAGAGGCTATTAGGGAACAGGATGTTAATGGAACAGAAAAGTAGAGCTAGATTGTGGTCATGTAGCCTCAAAAAGTAGGGTATTTCTTAATATTTTGGAAGTTTATTTATAGTCTTTGTTATTATAAAGCCTTGTAAATTATAGCCACTGTTTCGTTGTTCTATTGTATTTCCAAAGAGGCTTAAGTGTGGTACTCAAATACAGTTGTATTTTTATTGTGACTTTTTTTTCTTTTATGGAAATATATACTTAATAGTTTAATTGATTTGCATAAAGTAAAAAGTCATATTCTCAAATTAATGCACTTAGCTTTTTCCATATCACTTTTGTCATTAATGCTGCAAAAATGATATGGTGTTTTATAATTTGTAAAAGCAATTCTTTAACTTTCTTAGTTAAAATTTTTAATGGCTCTACTTTTGGCTGCATATGATTCTCATTAGAAAAATTAAAGTCTAGCAGTGGTTTGTTAATTAAGTTTAATTACTTTATATAAAAATTGTTTTGAGAGACTTCAAGTTTGATAGAATTCTTTTTAATTTGTAAGTTTCTTGTAGTGAGACTCATAAAATTTTCAAAAACTCAAAAGTTACTCTAAATTGGAAAGTTGATACCCAGAAAAGACTAGCATATCTAGGATTTTTTCCAAATTAATTGTGATTGTTTTGATATCTTTTTTGAGCACTGTTTCATTTACTTAGTAGATTTTGTCCTTTAGGTCTTATCTTTTATGATCTCTTGCTTGTCCTCTAGTATATTTTTCTTTATTGTTCTAATTCATTTATTACCATGAAAGAGTAGATGTCTTCATAGTTTTGTGTCAAGGTTACTTAAAGGAAAAAGGGAGAATGTTGTTCAGTTTTTCTCTCATGAGTATAATGTACCTTTGATAATAACTCTGTGTTGACTCATTACTCTAGCCATATTGCTTTAAATTTGGCCATGTCTAGGTATTGAATGACAAAGTTAACTTGTGGTTTTTAATTAGGTTATTCTTTTCAAGGTGGTATCACTAACGTGATAGCCTAAGATTTTCCACTTTGGTGGTTATTAATGTTTAATTTGGTATAATATTCATAGGGCGAAGAACCTGATGAAGATGATGCATACCAGGTATTGTCAACATTGAAGAGAATCACTGCTTTTCATAAGTAAGTTGAAGTTTCTGATTTCTCAAAACTGTAGCAAAATCAGAACCAACTTGCATATTTTGGGTTATAATGTGAAATTCTTTGCTGGATTTCTTGTGCTTTTGGGAAAAAAGTACTTGTAAGAGTCATGTTTTGAATGGGGAATGACAAATTATCCTAACATACTTTCAAAAAAATACACATTTTGTTGTTGTGGGTGCATGTTAAAAAGTTTACTATATTCATTATTCTGTTAACACTCAAGTCCAAAACAAATAAGATTAAGCTTAAGTTTTTAATACAACTTTATTGTTTTTTTACAGTGCCCATGATCTTTCAAAGTGGGATTTGTTTGCCTGTAATTATAAACTATTGAAAACCGGAATTGAAAATGGAGACATGCCTGAGCAGGTTTTTATTTATTTATAAATTTCGTATTTAACTTTGAGACTGAAGACTGTGACTTTTTAATTTTAACTGTATTCTCTTGGTTCTTTTTACAGATTGTTATTCACGCACTGCAATGTACTCACTATGTAATCCTTTGGCAGCTTGCAAAGATAACTGAAAGCAGCTCTACAAAGGTTTGTGGTGGTTCAGTGGTATCTTTGTTATATTAAATACCATTAATTGTTTTCAGCAAACCAGGACCAATTATTTCAGTAAAGTCTTGCTTATTGCTAATCTACTGTTGAGGCATGTGTAATTTTAAAAACAATTATTTGTAGTTTGATATATATTCAGTGAAAGAACATATTTATGTTTTATTTATGATTTTAAGTTAAATCACACTTGAAGGAAGCATAATTTATGGATTTTCATAATCATTCTCAAAAGTGCTGAGTACATATAGATTTTTTGAAAATTATGACCAAGAGCCTTAGAAACATGCATATAAGAGTACTGAGTTTCATAAACTAATGATTACAAGTCACCTGCCCCTGGATCTTATGCCTTGGTATTGTTTTGAGATCATATTATTCATATTTAGGCTCTCCTGATATTCCAAATTCATGATAAATCACTTTCTGGTTGAGTATAATGTGCCAACTACGAGTTCATAGAACTTTCAAAATTTTTATCTGTAATGGTAATCTTTGATGTATTTAGTAGTTGAATTCAATGGTATTGCCTTTTTCATTTGTAAGTTAGAAGCTTAAACATCCTACTTGTAGTAGATGTTACCTTAAATATTGTTTAGGCACATTTTTGTAAATATTAAGTAATTTTTTGGAAGTTAAAGAATTAGTTCATAATTATTTTCCTAAAAAAGTAATCCTCTGAATAATAAGTTTGTTATTTATATAAAATCACAGAATAATTTTAGAATTTTTTTGAGGTTTTTAAGCACAAGATGCTACTATATCTACAAATTTCCTCCTTGAAAGGCAACCTGTAGTACTGTTGTTAAAATAGTGTACATCTTGTCAAATACCCAAAAAGTTTATTTAACTCATTATTAAGCTTGTGGTAGGAATAATGACCATATTAGCAAATATGATTGCTCACCTAAATCGGAAGCATTGAGTTAAAAGTTAACATGGGAAAATACTTTTAGTAGAGGGAAAAAGGTAAAAATAAAGGTTATTGAATACAAAATCATTTATGCTGAAGCTTGTTTGAGTTTTCTTCACCAAATCAATCTCCATGTTAAACCTGTTTTTATTTAACTTGTCTATTACATATATCAAACGTGTACTGATATTCTATCGCTTCGCATCCAGTATCAAGAGGTGGGCCAAAAGTAATGCATTAAATAAATTAGTGTGGATGATCTTTATATATAGAATAGTTTCCTATTTTAAGTTAACTGGTAAATATTTAGGAAAAAATGCAAGAAAAAGAATCTTTTTAGTGTAGGTTTGTAAGACTTTTTTTTCCTTAAGTGGAGTAATACCATAAAACTAATTTTTTTGATACCTTTATTTTTAAAAAGCACAACCAATCTCTTACAATTGAAATGGAAAATGCTCTCCCTTTTTTTTTATTAATTAATTTATTCCATTCATTAGTTAGCCATCCTTCAAATTACAAAGTGAGGATGGAGCATACATTTTTACTTTTTAAGCATTCTGAGGTAGTGGATTTAGATGGATAGCCATATATAATCATACAAGTTTTCTCATTCTATAGGACTCAAATCATTCAGGATATTATCCATTAATATACCTTGTAATTTTAAGGCTGTAATTTGTTGAGATTTTAAGGAAAAATGGTTTTTGTTTTCTGATAAATAATAAAGAATTTAAATCTAATACACAAGCAGTGTTAATATAAATATATGATGCTGTTTTATTTAGTTTAAAACATCTTAAATACTGAATGAGTTTTTAATACAGTATTTTAAAATGTTCATGTTAAATTTTTTTAAGGAGGACTTGCTGCGTTTAAAGAAACAGATGAGGGTATTCTGTCAGATATGTCAACATTACCTGACCAACGTGAATACTACTGTTAAGGAACAGGTTAGTAATTACTATAGACAGCAATTTTTGTAAGATACTCTGAACAAATACCTGAACTAACCTAGAAAATTTAAGTAATACTGAAATTGGGCAAAGTAGAAATATCTTGTATCCATCCATGTAGACCCTGCTCAAAAACCAGATTAACATTAATTCCATACAGAGCATTACAAATTACCCTCATAGCACAGTTACTCTGTGTTATTGTTTCTTCATGCCACTTGGTAAATAGACCCAAATATACAAAGTAGGTGTATGCAGTTACATAAGTTATTCCTGGAAGCAACAAGTATAACAAGTATGCCTCAGGGAGGAAAGGTCCATCTGGTTTTGTCATCTCTGAGAGTATCATCAGATGTTGAAATTCCTGCCCATCCTGATTGTGTAAGTTATTTTTTCTTATGTGGTCTTTGTCTGAAATAAAAATTTTAATCACTTCCCTGTCTTCAAAGTGTTACCTTCCCACCCCATATTCCCTCTTGACTCCATTACTGCCAGCCTTCTCATTCTGGAAATACCGTGTTATCTGGTGCAATAGGTAGTTTTCTCATCTGTAAAATGAATTCTGATCCTGAGACCAAGAGCCTATTTAGTTCTAATTCCCTAATAGAGGATTAAGCTTTTTTGGATGCATACTTTTTGAATGCTTCTGTGGGGAAGATGTTTTTATAATCATTTTGTAAGAAATATTACTAATGATACAGTGAGAATGCTTGTGGTGATTTCAAGGGGTTTTGAACATTTTATCCTGCTTAACCTTTGTATATTGGGGTAGAGCCACAGTAGTTCTCATAAGTGCTCTTTTTAGCAGCTTGTGTTCTGTTGGGTACTGTTTAATTTAGAGTGTATTAACTTCTTAAAGCTACCAAGAAAACATTCAACCCTTTTATTTGTCACTTGTCTTTATTTCATTTTAAAATATCCAAACTAATTTTAATGAAATACATTTGGATTTTCATTGTTAAAATTTTTTTACATTTAATACCTCACTGTTAGTATCATTTTTCTTATTATTTCCAACTCCCTTTTGTCCCTCCCATACTATATGCTTGGGCACAAATAAATTAGAAGATACTAAATGGCCAAGATCCAGTTACTGAATTGTGTGCTTTTCTTTCAAAACAATAAAGTATATTGCCATAATTACTGCATTGCTGAATTCTCTCCAGTTTTGAGTATGTAGTTTTGAAGTGTAACAGTAAAGGACTTGGAACTTCTGATCCAAACTTAATACATGAAGTATTACTTGATACATTTTCATAGGCGACCAAGATATTCAGCTTAGTATTCCTTATTTCTTACAGTGTTAACATATAATTCCTTATGGGTTATTGTGTGTAATCTCCTTTATATGTAATCTGTTGTTCAGGCCTTGGAGATTAATTATTTGGTCATTAAATAGCTTGTTAGTATTAGTGTTCCTAATAGCTTCCAGGAATATGCCCTGGTCAGCTGACAAGACCTGCCAGTTAACCTAATTAGTAAATGTCACCATGTTTATATCTTTACTGTGTATGTTGCAAAAGCTTTTGAAAACTCAAGTATCCTGATAGGTATAAATTACTACTATAGTAGTGAAATGAGAAGAAGAGACCAAAAGAAGAGGTAAAAAGTATAAAGAGAAAAAATAAATGTGGTTAGTTCCAAAAAAGCAAAACTATTATTAAGATCTAATTTGTGGTCTATAGTATAATCTGTCCTTCTAGTTGTAGTCTTCCATTATGTAATTATTCTGTTAGCTTTATGACCCCTGAATTTTGTTTTCATTACGTCTTCCCCACAGATAATTAAATTTTTCCAGTTATCTTCTGACATTTTTACCAGTGTTTGACTCTATTTAAAACTCCTGGCAGAGTCTTTATAAAGCTCCTGGAGGTATATAACTTGTAGCCTTATGTTTATTATACTATCAGATTTGTCTGATGATTAGTAAGCAGGCCCATAGTTGATTATGTTTTTTCTATTTAATCAACACTCATATGGACAATGGGAGTACTTAAAAAGTACCATGGAATTTGTGATCTGTCTTCTAAGAGATCTTCGAGGAGATAATTTATCTTCTTGGTATAAATTTTTGTCTTCCAAGTTTATATATTACTTTATATTTGAGAATGTATACCATGAGACATTGTGGTATAGTGTAAAGTATGAGATTTGGAGCCAGAAAACCTGAGATTGTGTCCTGCCTGCATGTTTTTTTTTTTTTTTTCAAGTGTGCATGTTCTAATGATATATTGCACAAACCACTTAAAAGTTGGTGACAATAAAAAAGAATATTTGTGAAACTACTTTGCAGTTTGTAAATCACAGTGCAAATATCAGGAGTTATTGTTGCAGAAATTACACTCCTTACCTTTAAAATCTTAGGAAAATACTAGACATTGGTTTTTATAAAGAGTTTAAAATATAGAATGTTGGATTGTATTCCACATTAAATATGTAAGTTACCTGTGGCAGTTGGTGAGAAACGGGTTTATGGTATGCTTTCCTTTTTTTTTTTTAATAGGCCTTCACAATTCTATGTGATATTTTGATGATCTTCAGCCATCAGATTATGTCAGGAGGGCGTGACATGTTAGAGCCATTAGTTTACACCCCTGATTCTTCATTGCAGTCTGAGTTGCTCAGCTTTATTCTGGATCATGTCTTCATCGAACAGGATGATGACAATAACAGTGCAGGTAATTTTATTGCCATCTTTTTGTTAAATCTGTGTATCTATCATAAATCAAATTTAAGTAATGTGTAAAGTGTTACACTACTATTTGATACTTTATTCTTAAAACATGAAACATGGGTACATTTCCCAATGCAATTTGTGTTCAGTTCTTGTAACATTGTAAAGCCAATGTGATACCACAGACCATAGGCTTTGGAATCCGATCTTTGTTTCTCACTAGCTGTGAGCTGGTTTTTCTAATTTGTAGCTGCCTTACAGATTTTGGTACTGTATGAGTTTATTAAATTGAGCAAAGTGACTAGTACAGTGCCTGAGCATGTAGAAGGTAGGTACTCAATACAGTTTGCTTCCCTTTACCCTTAATCATTGCTGATATCAGCATTCAAGTAATTAGAACAGATTAGTGTTTCTTTAAATGATGTATTTGTTGTATACTTTTATAACATAGGTTTTCTGTAAAAGTCTTGGGCAGTACAGAATGTTCACAGGTAAATAACCAAACCAACCTTGCCTAGTTGTAAGTTATTCTTCACACCCTAATTGCATACACAGATGCCTTACTTGAACAAGAAATCATGGAAAAACAGGTAGTATTTGTTGACTTCTTTCTGGGTTTGTTTTAAATTTGAAGTTAAACTTGATATATAACATCAATATATGTATGTCCATACATAAACTGACACATCACTCCAAAATAGAGTCTTAACTGTAATTCTAGACTTGCCTTGTTAGCTTATCTTTATCAATAAAGAGCTTTATTCTCAAGTATTAAACACTTAACCAGAACAGGATTGAAAAACCTAAAGTAGCCAAAACAGTTGTCAAAATCCATGTGCTTAAAGTTTATGTACTTAGAAATTGCATTCACTTTCAGCTATTGCTTTAGTTACACTTCATTTTTAACATTCATTTGACATTTGTTAGTTAGCAGGCAGTATACTAGATGCTATGAATATAAACAAATGAGACATAGCTTTTCCTTTAAGAATTCAATTCAGGTGGAAAAGACTTATCTAAAAACAAGTAATTATAATGCAATTTGATAAGTAATAGAGTATGTACAGAGTGTTGTGGGAATGTAGAGGAAGTTCTAACTAGTCTGTAAGAGTTGAAACACCATTGAAATAAGCTAACATCTGAACTGGATCCTAAAAGATGAGTAGGAGTTTTTAAACCTTCTATAGGAAAGCATAGTTATATACCAAAAACTGATAAATCAGTTTTGGTCCATGACCCTTTTGTTAGTTGGGGACTAACTTGACTTCATTTAGACCATAGAAAGTAGAAATGAGAATCTTGCCAATACTCCTGAATTTTATGGGAGCTTCTTGGAATTAACCTCAATCTTATCTCCTTGGACTTTGTTTTTTTTCTATTTACACTTTTAAAATGAAATGTATTCCAGTTCTATGAAAAAGTATAAAATACAACACATTTGTACATACCTACTATTAGCATTTGTCAAATTTTGCTCTATTTGTTTCAGATTTATTTTTTAAAGGAATAAAGCATAGATACAAAAGAAGCCCTTGTTTGTATCCCTCCCCAGTCCCATTATTCTTTTTCCCTAGACATAACTGCTATCCTGAATTTGGTGTTTATCATGCCTTTGCATTTTAATTTTATTTTACTAGTAGTGTATGTATCCTTTAACAATATAAAGGTTTTCTGTTGCTAGCTTCCACATAAATGGTATGCTGAACATTTTATTTTGCATCTTGCTTTTTTGAGTTAACATCTGAAAAATTTGTCAGTGTAGACATGTAATTATAACTTATTCATCTTGACTGCTGAGTATTATGTGATGTGAATTAACCATACGTCATTCATTTTCATATTGATGAACATTTAGGTTTTTTCCATTTTTTCTCCTATTATAAATAATGTTACAAAAATGTTCTTCTTGAGCACATGTGCAAATGCTTTTCTAGTGTACAGGCATACCTCATTTTTATTGCACTTCGCAGATACTGTGTTTTTGCAAATTGAAGGTTTGTGACAACTCTGCATCAGGAAACTTTGTTGGTGCCATTTTTCCAATGGCATTTGTTCACTTCATGTTTCTGAGTCAATTTTGGTAATTCTTACATTTCAAACTTTTTCATTACTTTTTCCTTTGTCATGGTAATCTGTCTGTGATTAGTGATCTTTGATATTACTACTACTACAGCTCACATGAAAGCTTAGATTATGGTTAGCATTTTTTAGCAATAAAGTGTTTAATAAGATATGTACATTTTTTAGACATAATGCTATTATATACTTAGTAAGGCTACAATATAGTGTAAACATAACTTTTATATGAACTAGGAAACCAGAGGATTAGTGTGATTCATCTTACTGTGATATTCCCTTTATTAGGGTGGTCTGGAATCAAACCTGCAATATCTCTGAGGTGTGCCTGTATACCTTAAGAGTGGAATTGCCAGATTCCACTATATAAGTATGCATTTTAAACTTGACCACATGTTTCCAAATTAGTCTCCCAAGTATTTTATTCTTTCATTTTCCCACCAGCAACATACGATAGTTTCCATTGCTTTTTGTACTCATCTAACCCTTGGTATTACAGACCCATGGCTATTTAGTTTGTTAGCCCACCCACATCAGACTAGAAGGGGAGAGTAAAATAGGGAATGCTAGAGGCACTGACAGCATGTAATGGCAGCTGACATCTATGAAAGGCCCATTGTGTTAGGTACTTCTCTAACATTCTTTAATCCCCACAAGAGAAAAGGTGGCTAATTTTAGATAAGAAGTGAAGGCTTAAAAAACTTTTACTGTCTGGGTAATTTAGTCTGTAGGGGGATTAAGTCTGTACACCTCTAGTTCCTGAGAGCAGTACCGCACAGTGATTGGAAATAGTATCATTTGGAAATCCATTATAATCACAGAGTCATTAAGAAAAAGTTAGCTTAGTCTTTTAAAAGAATAAAGAGTATGGTTTAGGTTTCTAAGCAAAAGACTTTGGCATTCTGGAATAGGCACTTGTTTTGGTTGGTCTGTCCTAAACAAATTCCTACTCTCAAAACTTGGTTTTAATTTATTACCAGTTATCAAGGGTTATCAGAGATGGAGTAAAAGAAATACTTGTTATAAAAAGCTGTTATTTTATACATGATATTTTTTGATATAAGTAATTTCATTTGTAAAATTGGTCCAGAGTTTAGCTTTTTATGTAAAAGTCTTCATCACAATTTTATTTACAGTATCAAATAATTAGAAACAATCCTTTAACAATACTTGGAGGCTGTAGTCTGGCTTTCCCGATTATGAATTTGGAAATAATTCTATTCCTTTGATAACTGAACATCAAGATCTTACATAATGGATCAGAACAGAAATATTTGAAATTATCTTAAAAAGACAGAATGGTTTCTAGGTCAGTCTAAACTGAATATATGTAATACGTATAAAGGAAGTATGTGTCAATAAAACTTGGGTTTGAGGTGAGGTGTAGGGTCATCTTTAGAACAGATAGGAGAATTTTTGAGGTTGTCTGCCCCTAGGGAAGAAAGAGCTTTAACCAACAGGCATTGAATATGCAGATCTCATCACCAAACTATCCTGTTAGGAAAGTAGATGAATGTGTTTGGCAAGCATAGCCTGACCTCACTAAACATCAATTCCTCTGACCTACTCCACTTATTCCTGTTCCATGTTCACCAAACAGCCTTCTGATTATTATTTGACTTCACAGAAAATTTGTCTATTGTAATCAATGGGCTGGTCATTCATGAAGATAGAGTGATTATAATTTTTATCTTATTTAAATGTGTTTTCCTTACTTTTAAAATTCTCCAAAATGATGGTGTTTTATAGTGAGAATTTTATATATATATATATATATATATATATATATGTATGTGTATATATATGTATGTATGTATGTATGTATGTATGTATTTATGTGTAAAATGTATATATATTACATGTATTTATGGCTGAAGTAAAATACAGATGGCTTAATGTTTCGAACTTTTTTCCCCAGATGGTCAGCAGGAGGATGAAGCCAGTAAAATTGAAGCTCTGCACAAGAGGAGAAATTTACTTGCAGCATTTTGTAAGCTAATTGTATATACTGTGGTGGAGATGAATACAGCTGCAGATATCTTCAAGCAGTATATGAAGGTAAAATTGAATAATGGATAGCAAGATATTTTTATATTACTTTTATGGTTGGTTGCCATTGAATTTTTTTATATAGTAAATTTACTTTTGTAGCATAAAAGAAATCTTTTTAAATATTTAACATTTTCAGTAACATTTTCTCGTATCTCCACTCCTCTTTTAATGGACATTTTGAGTTCATTTGCATTTGGAGTATTGGAAACAGCTTGTTTAAGGTTAACTGTCACTAATAAAAATTGCACTTGTGATTTAGTTTAAGATAGTAGGATGGTGTCCCTCCCCTGCTTGGCGTTGCATAAAAAAGTGGTTTAGGAGTCAGTAGAAATGTTTTAGATGGTATAGTTTTGGCTTTGTTACTATGCAGCTTGTGACCTTGAGTAGTTCAATACTTTTTGTGTCCCATCTTTCTTCGTCTGTTTCACTGGGATAGCTAAGATTCCTTAAGCTCTGAAAATCTGATTTGATTCACAATAGGTTATTCACAATTGTCATAAATACATTTGAGATTCTTTTAACTTTTTAAGTAGCAGTAGAAAGGATAGTGTTAATTGTACTAACAGAATGTGACTAAATATGATAATTTTTCTCAGAATGTGACTAAATATGATAATTTTTCTGTAATCCTTTTCCAAGTAAAATCTAATTATAAATATAAGCTTTTTTTAAGCCTTTGCTTTTACAAAATAAAATATATAGTACATTTAACAAAACCTAGTTAATTCTCTTTGGAATACTTCCCTACACGGTAGAATACTAGCACCATTATAAAGTACTTTGGAATTTAAGTTATTTGGCATGATACTTGTTAGATTTTTTTTTAAAACTAAGATTGTTTTTGAAGTCATTTTGCAAGTTTTAAACTTTTAGACTTAGGTATTCTACATTTGATTAATCATAGGGGCATGGTTATCCTGTTATCTCTGTTAGTTGTTATATATGCATTTTGAAACAAGATCTTTAATTAGAAAAATTCACATGCAGTGTATAGTGTAAATGTCACACATAGTAAGTTTTCGTTTAAATGTTGTTAACAAGCTATTCATTTCCATAAACCAAATTAATAAAGTTGGAAACTGCACATGATGTATATGCCAGTAGCAATGAAAGTAACTGTGATTAAATTCATTGTCTTAAATAGTTCAAAAAAAAAGCACAAAAACTTTGTTTCTGTCCTTTGTTTTATTTCTGAAAATCTGTATAACTTAAATATTGTTATATAACATACCTCCTTAAAACCAATTCTGGAGCTTAATGTGATTAGATCTTAAGTGATATTTCTGAACTTAACTGATGTTAGGAATTATGTGTTTAGAAATACACAGCGAAAAAAAATGTGACAATATATGTATGTTCATGTGTAACTGAAAAATTGTGCTCTACACTGGAATTTGACACAACATTTTAAAATGACTATAACTCAGTAAAAAAAAGTTTAAAAAGAGAAATTATAATGACATTTCAGTAACATTCTTTCATGTCTCTGAAGGCATAATTTCAGCCAAATACATTTTTGTGACATGTTAATATGACTAACCTAAAATTAGTCTTGTCCAGTAATTTTAAGAGACAAAGTTCTAATTTGCTCAAATTTCTTTTCTAGTATTATAACGACTATGGAGATATCATCAAAGAAACAATGAGTAAAACAAGGCAGATAGACAAAATTCAGTGTGCAAAGACCCTTATTCTCAGTTTGCAACAGGTAAGACAAAGTACCAGCTTAGGCTAACATAATAAACATTTAATAGTTTTCAAGGTAACAGTTGAAAACTGGGCAAAGGATGCAACAGATAGTTCATAAAAGTGGAAATATAAGATACTCAGTCTCACTAGCAGACATTGTGCAAGTGGAGTCATTTTTTGCTTTGAGGCTGGCAAGATTGGCAAAACCTGTAGTTGCCTGAGGTATCAGGGAAAATCGGTACTGTCAACAATTTATGATTCAACTTTCCTGGTAGGCATTTTGGCAATATATGTCAAAATTTATCATGTGTATGCCATTTTAGGCAGCAATTCTACTTTTAGAAATTTATCCACAGTGGTAATAGGACAAATATGCAAAAAAGGGTGAATGAGCTTATACATGGCAAAAATGTTTATAATAGCAAGAAGTTAGAAATAAATCAAATGTTCCTCAATAGTATATTAGATGAATATGTTGTGTAGTACATCTTTGCAGTGGCTATTGTGTAGCACTTAAAATTAATGTAGGTCTATATTCATTCATCCGTAAAGATCTCTACAATATTTAGTTTGAGAATAAAGTAGATTATAGTATAGCAACTCTATAAAATTGTGCGTATCTCTATATCTATTTGGGAAAAAAAATCACCAGAATGTTAGCTGGGGTTAACTTGCTTTGGTAGGTTTCAGGTGAATTTTACTTTTTCCTTTGTACATTTCCACATGTATTTTAATGAGCATTTATCAATCCTATAATCAAAATACAACAGTCATTTTGATTTTGGCAGTGGCAAGGCAGGTTTAATTAGGTAAAAATAATTTGCTTAGTATACTTTTGTCACTAGAGACCAAATGCATGCAAAACACAACCCAACCCATTTCATTTTGCTAAACTTTGTTCTTAGAAATCTAGGTATGAAAGCTCAATTTCATTTGCATATTTGGATACTCTTTATTAAAATTAATAGAATTTAAAAAGTTTTAAAGGCAGCATTTAAATAACTTTTGCTATAAAATAATAGCTGCTTGCTGTAGAAAGTTTAGAAAATACTGTAGGAAAACTAGAAAAAAACCCAACTTTTCCCTAATTTTTTCCACTTAACAATGTTATAATTTTTAATAGTCTTCCTAATCTTTTTTATGCCTATCTGAATCTTATTTTACAAAAATAAAAAATTGTATTGTGCATTCTATTTTGCAGTCCTCAAATTTTCATTTTAATAAATCCTGAATATTTTCATACCATTAAATACTTTCCTCTTCATTTTTAATGATTGTAATATTCCATTGTATAGGACTGTAATTTAACCATGATCTCTTCTTTGATGTTGAGGTCTTGTACAATTCTTAGCACTTGCTTATAAATAGCACTAAACCAAACATTTTTGTGCCTATGTATTGTACACAGGTATTACTATTATCATTCCTTTTGGATAAAGTCTGATCATTACAAGTGCTTAGTCAAAGGGCATGAGAATTCTAAAGCTTTCACTACACATTGCCAGACTGCTCTACAGAAAGAAAGGTTATCTCAATTTATGTTCCCAGCAGATCAGTGCTCATTATTCTGAAGCAGTAGCCATTATCTGTTAAAAATCTTGGCAATTTGATAGTTGAAAAATTGTATTTTGTTTTGCTTACTTTATGATGAAAGTTCTTGATGGAACTTATGGTGGAAGTTCTTAGAAAAATCATTTAAATGTCAATAAAAGAGCATGGTTGCCTAATATTTTACTTTCCTTTTTCTTTATATTTTTATGTGCTATTTTAATATTCAGTTAATACAGGCAGAAAACAAGTCTGTCATTACAAATTTAAAGAGTTTCTAATGTTGATACTACCTCTAGTCTGAATATATGAAGTGCTACAATTTTGGTAATTTATATCATGTTTTTAAAAATCTATGTTTTAGAATAAAATACAGTGCTTCATTTATGGTATATCAAGTATATTTTAAATAAAAAATGTACTTTTTAAATTAGATGTTAATAATCCATAGTTATTAAAAAACTTTAACATGCTTTCTTTCTTTCCAAATAGCTTTTTAATGAAATGATACAGGAAAATGGCTATAATTTTGATAGGTCATCCTCAACATTCAGTGGCATAAAAGAACTTGCTCGACGTTTTGCATTAACTTTTGGACTCGATCAATTGAAAACAAGAGAGGCCATCGCTATGCTGCACAAGTAATTTCCAAATATTTCATTCAGCTCTCCTGTTAAGTTGTTTATTAATCATTAAGGGTTTTTTTTTGTATCTAGCTCTTTTATTTAGAATAACCAAATTCAGTTGATATTTTATTACTTGTTTACAAATCTGTGGCATATCTCCTTAAGTTAAGAACCAGTTGCAGTGCTATCTCCATTAACACATGAATTGGGACTAAAATACCTTTTACCGAAAGTCTTTGCTGTAATTAAAATCATACGGAATCTTTATAGATTATGTGAAGAAAAGCAACATTCATCAGGTATTAAAAAATCTCTTTTGATAGTTTTTGTCATAATCTCATTGCTAGGTAGAAAAATTTTTGAGATTTGATTCCTTTGTTTCAAGTTTTCTGCTTCTGGTTCTGTTCTCTATTTCGTAGTGACCTTTTTTCATGTTTTGAGCCACAACCTTTATTCTGTCTGCATGTTTGCTCTGCCTCATCAAAATTGGAAATCATCTGATTTTATTTTAGGCATGTAATTTACTGATCAATTATACTTTTAAGTAAGTGTGAGTGTATTTTAGAGCTTAAACATAACCATCAGGTGGGCATTAATACCCTTTATCTGTTTATTGTGGATAAAGAGCCTTGCCTTTGGAAAAGTCAGGAGGTTTGGATGCTGTTTCATTGAAAGCTGTTTTATTTGTGTTTTTTTTTTTTTAATTCTTATTGCTTCCTTAGTTATAAAAGTGTTAAATGTCTCCCTACAGAAATTTTTCTGCTCTTTAAGTTAGTCCCATACTTTCCTCAACTTTAATTCACTCTCTAGTCTTTTAAATATTTTTTTTTTCTGTTGCAGAGATGGCATAGAATTTGCTTTTAAAGAGCCTAATCCACAAGGAGAGAGCCATCCACCTTTAAATTTGGCATTTCTTGATATTCTCAGTGAATTTTCTTCTAAACTACTCCGACAAGACAAAAGAACAGTGTATGTATTTCCTGGAAATATTCTGTTTAGTTTTGTTTTGGAATTCTTAAAGATTAATTATTATACTTGGTTTCTCTCTCAGATTAGATTAGATTTGTAGGATTGCATTAGTGCACAAAAAAACTTTATACTTCAGAAATTTTATAATTTAAGGATTTTAACTATGTTTTATGGATAATACTCCATTTTAATTCCATGAGTTCCCCTTACAGTGTAGTTGTGGCTTTAGAGGTATAACTGGAATGCTTTGTGTATTCTAATTTGTGTTCTTGGCTTAGCCTAATTAAGGAAGAAGCATTTAACAGACGATAGTATTGTGATCCATCACGAGCATCTTAGTCTGTGTCCTGAGCTGTGACTACACTGTAAATTAGAAGTCCCCCCTTTTTATCTATCTTTGTACTTTGACTGCTAGTCCTGTCCTCAGAAGACACTGTTCTCAACAGACCATTTAAACAGGATACTTTTATGGTTTGGTCTCCTAAAATGGTGACATATTCTAAGAGAGCCCAACAAATGAAATTAAATTCTAAAAATCTTCTTTGAACCACCCCCTGCTCCCTGAATCCCTGTCTTGGAGGTACAAAAGGGCAGAAGCATGTGAGTAACTTAATAGTATAGATAATGTCTTTTGAAAGCCCACCAGTATTTTGCATTTAAAGATTATATAGATCTTACATGAAATTCTAAAGCAGACAAAACTAATAATCCATGGTGATAGAAATCACTAGTGGTTACTTCTAAGGTTGTGGAGACTAAATGGGAAAAGGGATACAGGGTATTTTCTAGGGTCATGGGAATGCCCTGTATCTTGAAAGGTGTGGGTTACATGACTGCATTCATTTGCAAAACTGACCCAACTTTATTCTTAATTTCTGTGCATTTTATTATATATAAATTTATCCCTATTAAAAATTGCATTGACACTTAGAGAAATATAAATTAAAATAATAAAAAACCATTTCTCACCTAGCAGATTAGCAAAAATGAAGAAGGCTGATAGTGCCAAGTTTTGCCAAGGACGTGGAGCAATAGAGACTTTTAGACATTGCTGGTAGAGTATACTGGTACAAGAACACTTTGTGGAGATATTTGGCAATGTCACAAAGCTTAAGATTCTCCCTACTTCATTATCCAGCAATTCTATTCATAGGTAGATACCCTAGAGGAGATCCTGCACATGTGTATAAGGAGAACCATAAAAATATCTGACTGTTGCATTGATTGAATAGGGAAAAGCTCAAAACTAAACAGTTAGCAAGTGGAAAATAGGATCAATAGATTGACATAGAATGGAATACTATACAGTGGTCAAAATGGTTACTTTTTTTAAAGTAAATAGTTCTTAATTTGATTAAAAACCTAGCTATTTTTAAAATTTCTGGTAGCCACACATGTCATAAATTGATTTTATTTTTATAGTTCTTTTTATACAATTGGGATTGAAATAAGACTCACACAATCCAATTGATCTTCTTTTAAAATCTTAAGTTTTTTTCAGGTTTATTGAGGTACAATTAACAAACAAAATTATATATTTAAAATACACAGTATGATGATTTCATATACATTTTGAAAGGATTCCCATCATCAGGTTAATTATTTATCGCCTCACATATTTACCCTTTTTTTGGATGAGAACACTTAAGCTGTATTCTTTAGCAAATTTTAGCAAATTTCAATTATACAGTATTGTATAATTACACAGTATCATCAACTGTAACCACTATGTTATATATTAGACCCTCAGACAATGGGTCTTTTTAAAAAATATTTTCCTGACATCATTGAGATACAGTTAGCGTATAATACTATGTAAATTTGAGGTGTACAACGTATTGATTTGATACACTTAAATATTGGAAAATGATTGCTACCATAGTGTTAGCTAATGTCACTCTTTGGAAATGGTAAGATTTTAAATTATAATGTTGAGTGCAAAAAGCAAAGTACAAAATGATGCTATGATGTCTATAGACCAGTAGGTATTAAAAGTATAAAACTAATGCATGGGTACAAAAAACAGCAAATTCAGGTTAATGGTGACCTCTGTGGCTGGGAAGAGGACAAAAGGAAATAGCATTAGGAAGGGCTACTTATCCGGAATGTTCTGTTAAGCTATGTGGTGTATACTGATGTAGTTGTAAATCTCTCTACCAGTGAGTGTATTTTGGCTTAGGCTGCACATCTTGTCACAGACGGATAGCAGTTCTCAGATTGATAGGCAACTTACAGACCACACTTTGAGGAGTACTGTATTACTGTGTATAGCTGATATATATTGTAATTAAGAAGAAATAATGAACAACTAACACCAAACAGTATGTTTGTAACTGATATTTCCTTTCGTTTCTCTTTAATGGTGTTCAAAAACTGGTAATTCTGAACTGATTCAAATTAGCCGTTATTATGATAGCAAAATTTGGATTGCACTTTATATAGTTAGTTGATGAAAATGTGTTCATGTTTTTGAAGCATAATTTAGACAGTAAAGCACTGAACTTTTAGTGTCAGAGGCCTCGAATTTGAATCATGGTTATACTACTTTCTCATTTTTATGACTATGGATATATCACTTAACTTTTCTTGTCCTTTCTCTCATCTGTCAAATGGGGCGAATGTCTCCCTCACAAGATTTTAAGAATAAAGTTAACCCAAGAGGAAAATGCCTAGCACACAGTAGTCACACAGATGTTAGTTGATTTTTTGTTGGTATATTACATATAAGCCATAGAGTCCTTGTGATACTTGGATACAGGGGTATAAATTCCATCGGGCTGAAAATTGTTTTGCAGGTAGGGACCATATCTGATGTACTTTTGTATCCATCCTCATTGCCTTGGATGTAAATGCTCAACAAATACTAAGCTGAAATGCTATGAATTATTTCATTTAATGTGAGAATCTTGATAGAGGTAAAATTGCTCATCAATGTACTGATGAGGCTGAGATTGAGTAAGTAGTGAAGTAATACGCTCGTGCTCACACAGCTTGGGGTGCTGGTAGAACGGGGACTAGAACCCCAATTGTATGATTTTTAAATCCAGTCCTCTTTCCAGAAATAGAACTCAGGTTTGTTCTTCTAACAGAGGTTCTGTAAAGTTCAGATAGAACAGATACATCTCGAGAAAGAAAACACTAGCATCCTTCAATTGTAACAGTCTACATTTCCTCAAAGCACACAATCAACTGTTATTCTGTTTTATCCTAACTTACTTTTTATTTAGTTCTAATTAAATCATTGTATGTTCCATATAGCATGTGAGCCTTAAGATTATTAAGAACAAGCAAAAAGAAAAAAAGCTATGGCAGTTTAGTGTATCGAAGCTGATGGTTTCTACTCCTTTTTAAGGTATGTTTACTTGGAAAAGTTCATGACCTTTCAGATGTCACTCCGAAGAGAAGATGTGTGGCTTCCACTGATGTCATACCGAAATTCTTTGCTAGCTGGTGGTGATGACGACACCATGTCAGTCATTAGTGGAATCAGCAGTCGAGGGTCAACTGTGAGGAGTAAAAAATCAAAACCGTCTACAGGAAAACGGAAAGTAGTTGAAGGCATGCAGCTTGCACTCCGTAAGAATATAGTTCATTCTCTTTATGTTTATCCCTTATGTTTACCAACTGAATTGTCAATTAAGGGTCGCCTTATTTTTAAATTTGAGATATGTGTTGTTAAATAATAGCTTGCACAATGTGTCCAGTTTTGTGTAAATGTACTGTTTTAAGCATTTTACATACATAAATTCAGTTCTCACAACTCTCTAGGTACATCCTCATTTTTCAGATGAGATAACTAGTACAGGGAAGTAACTTACCTAAAGTCATACAGATAGTAAGTAGCAGAGCCAGGCAGTCTTAACTCTAGAGCAGCTGCTTTTCAGTCACTGCACTATACTGTATGCATTGGGATATGGACTCAGTATTTTAGAGCTAATCATTACCTAAGAAATCAGATCATCTAGTTTAAGTGGAACAACAGATTCAGAGAGGTTCCAACTTTTGAATTTCTATGGAGGTCACTAATCATAAAGAACTTGATAGAATACAAATTGCTGTCTATAATCTTTGAGATAAGAGTCATTGTGACACTTGAATCTCTTGGACTCTTAGTTCTCCAGAGTTGGTTCAGAATGGTTTGGGGACTTTTTCCCTCTCCTTAGGAAACTTTGAACAAATTAGCAAAGTTGCCAAAATTTGTTCCAGCTGTTACTCCTTAGTAATAAACTATCCCCCAAACTTAGGACATAGCAGGGACATGATGTCTGGTAGCTTCAGTTCAGAAGACTCAGAGGCTGGTGACTGGAATCATACGGAGGCATCTACACTTATATTTCATGCTATCTCATTCTGGTTGTCACCTGGGACCTCAGCTGGATTTTCTACCAGAACACTTTACATGTGACCTTTCCATGTGGCTGTTTGGCTTCCTCACAGCATGTGACTAGGCTCCAAGAGCAGGTGTCTCAAGAGACAAGAAAGAACTCTGGAAGCTGTCATTTTCTTAAGGCCCAGAAACTGGATAGCATAATTTCCATCATATTCTATTGAGCAAGCAGTCACAGGACCCAGATTTGAGGGGATGGGACATAATTTCCCACTTGTTAATATGAGGAGTATCAAAGATTTGGGGGCCATATTTTTAAATTGCCACATAATTCTTCAACCATCATCAAATGTATAGTATTTAAATCTTGATTGTCCCATAGATGGATGGTTTTAGTGTTTTTTGTCCAATAATATAAATGCATAAACTTACACAACCTTGTATTTAGACTTGACTGGTTATATAGCCCCAACATCCCACTCCTTGGAGGAATTTCCCTTACAGTATCACTGACTGGTTAAAATAGCTAGGGCTATTTTATAGCTTTTTGATGGTTTATAGGTAGTTAAAATAAATTTTCCTTTTTTTAAATATAAAAGTTATCAAATTAGAAGATGTGTTCGTTGCATATCACTATAAATTTTAAAAAGTTTTTCTCATCTGAACCTCTAATTCCCCTGGGCTACAAAGTTAGCTTCCTAAGTGGCCTGTTTGCTCACCAGTCTTCATATTCTCAAGTACACTTCTCCATCCACATCCTCCACTGTCACTAAAACACGTAACTCACCACATTGCTCCTGTCATCTTAGCACAGCTTATAAGACTTTCCATAAATTGACTACTGCCTCTTTATTCAGCCTTTAACCATTTACTCCAGGAGTACTAAACTCTTGA
The DNA here is from genome assembly GCF_009834535.1 of Camelus ferus. Classification (NCBI taxonomy): domain Eukaryota; kingdom Metazoa; phylum Chordata; class Mammalia; order Artiodactyla; family Camelidae; genus Camelus; species Camelus ferus. Next base: position 95,391,834 of record NC_045732.1, on the reverse strand, counting down.
ATCTGCACTATATGAAATTAGTATTTTTGCAGGTCAAAAATTGCCAAATATTTCAGCAAATTAGTATGGTTCTATCATTGTTGTTTCATGCCTCAGTGCTTTGGTTTATGCTCTTCCCCCTGCCTAAGACTTCACAGTCTCACATCTACTCTAGTCAGATGCGACTTCTGGGTAGGTGGCTCTGACCTCTCATGGCTCCCATTCTGCCTGGGCTTCCCTCTCTTTACCACTTAGCACTGTGTTGTAATTGCCTGGGTTCTCTTTTTCCACAAGCAGGCTATAAGGGCAGGGCCAGGACTGCACCTGTAGGAGGTGTGTAACCTGTATATCTCCCTGCTCCAAGCACTAGTACGTGGAAAGCAACCAGATGTTTGACCTGAACAGGTTGTATGATACTTCTTGGTTAGTCAAAATTAGTGACTGAACTTTATTGCTCTTAATTTTCTTTCTCAGCTGAAGAAAGCAGTAGTAGTGACAGTATGTGGCTAAGCAGAGAACAAACACTGCACACCCCAGTTATGATGCAGACACCACAACTCACCTCAACGATTATGAGAGAGCCCAAAAGATTACGACCCGAGGATAGCTTCATGGGTGTCTATCCAATGCAGACCGAACATCATCAAACTCCTCTTGATTATAAGTAAGTACATCTGATCATTTTCTGTACTATAACTTTATTAATTACATAGAAAAAAGTTAAGTTAAAAGAAGAATAAAATTCTCCTTGAAGCACGCAGGTAACATGGATGTTAGCTCAAAGACAACAAGAGGAAGCAAGGCAACAGCAGGAGAGAGCAGCAATGAGCTATGTTAAACTGCGAACTAATCTTCAGCATGCCATGTAAGTGAGAGTGCCTTATTGTCTGAGTCTAGGAAGTTCACTAATTCATTTTAACATACTTTAATGTGTGCCTTATCTAAACATTTCAGCAAACTCTCTAAAGTAACTAAGCTGAAATAATCAAGGAACCAACAATTGGTCTTTCCAACAGAAAAAAAAAACTTTTAAAGTTAAATATTAACGAGTTAGTTAAAGGACCAATCTTAGCTTGCTCTGTTGGAAAAGTTTTAAGTATGAATCCTTGTTTATTTTGGTACACAGACCTATAGCTAAAAATCCAGTTTTGTTACATCTTAATTTATTCCCTACCTTAGTTCAGGCCCTCATCTCTCACCTGAACTATTATTTTAGCTTTCTAACTTGTTTTCTTCCCTCAGATCTCCCATTTATCCTCTCACCAAACCCCTCCCCTCACTCCCTCCACCACCACTCCATTATTCACACTCTCATCAAGAATTGCTATTCTAGAATAAAAATCTCATCATGTAACTCTTTTCCTTAAAAACTTTCCATGGCTCCCCATTACCTGCAGGATACAGTTCAAACTCCTTAGCTCATGGCATGCAAGATCTTTCTAAATATGGCCCCGCCTACATTTTAGTATCGTATCCTATTCCCTGGCAACTGGTAAAATCATCGTAAAAGAAAAAGCTCAGGTGTCACCTTACACGAAGTTGCGGTGTCATCTATGCTCCCATAACACTATGTATATTTCTATTTTTTATAGCACTTATCACATTGTATTGTAATTTGTTTATGAATTTGTCCCTTTCTGTAGACTGTGAGCTCCTTAAGGGCAGGGACCTCTTTTTTTCTTTTTTTGAAAATTAAGGTATAGTTGATGTGCAATATTATGTAAGTTACAGGTGTACATTATAGTGATTCACAATTTTTAAGGTTATACTCCATTTATAGTTAGTATAAAATATTGACATATTCCCTGTGTTGTACAGTATATCCTTATAGCTTATTTTATACCTAATAGTTTGTAACTCTTAATAGGGACCACTTTCATTTCCTGTTAGCGCTTGGCACATAAAAATGTGCTAAGTAAATGTTCATTGAATGAATAAATGTCCAATGTTTAAAAACTTTGTAGTTTAACTTTCAAATACTTTTGTTTTTACTGGAATCTGTATGAGAGTTTTATAAATATTTATTAGCTTCGGCTCCAAAAGAAATGGCATACAAGCAGTTTTTAGATGGTTGGTACAGAGGGGGAAGATCTGATGACTCTGATTATTTAAGTTTTTGAGTTTGAAAGCTTTGTATTTGTAACATAATGTGGTATATGTTTTAATGCTGGGAGATAGTAATTGTTACCTTTTTAAAATTTATTTTTTGTTTCATTTTGTGTTTTTAAATGATGAGAATTCACCTATTTTTCTTAAGAAATGATCATTTATCATGTGAGTGGTAGTCTATTTGAATTCACTTTAGTTATCTAGAGTGGTCTTAAGAACCTCTATAGACAGAGTATACTTTATCACACATAGAGATTCTTGTAACCTGCTACCTTGCTGAATTCTTCGATTATTTCTAGTAGTTTTTGTGTGGAACACATAGAGATTCTGATCCCAGTATGTCTAATATGTTCATCCTCTATACTACCCCTTGGTTCTGTCCCCTTTTCTGTTTTGTATGGCCACATTCCTTTTCATATATGTTCTTACTACTTGTTGAATCCAGCCTGAAATTTCTTAGCTTCCAACCAGTCACCAGTCCAAACACTCCAGAATTCTGCCATGCAGTCACTTGGTCCATGTCTCCCCTGAGAGCTTTCCACGAGTGCCCACGATCTTCCACAGCGTCTCATTACTCAGTACCATTTATCATTATTCTTTTGTTTGTAGATTGATTGGTTGATTGATTAAAATTTTTTTCTTCCAGTTTTGTGGAGGTATAATTGACATACAGGACTGTATATAAGTTTAAGGTGTACAGCATAATGATTTGGCTTACATAACATCATGAAATGACTATCGTAATAAATTTAGTGAACATCTATCATCTTATATAGATACAGTGTTTGTAGTTAGTTTTAATTCTTCTTAGAGCTTCCCAAGGTGACTAAGAAATTATCCTAGTTAAATAATTATTACCAGAAGATTCTTTTGGTTGTTGTACCACAAGTGGTCTATTGCTTGAGACTTTAAAATATTTTAACAATAATTTTTCTATAATAGTACCTGCCCTATACCTGAAAATACTTCCAAATTATCTCTTTTTAAAATTGCTTATATCATATATCTTTGTTATACTCCAAGTGAAGTTCAGAATGGATTTCTAGTTTTCTATAACATATGGCCACCAAAAGCACACATATTCCCTTCACAGTTGCCTCTACCAAATACAATAAAATTGTCATTTACTATCCAGAACTCTTAGGAAATAGGAACCATTGTCAAAATATTTGTCTGGATAGCCTGGATTAGACATCATGTCATGCTATCTCTATCTTTTAAGACTCAGCATAGAATTGTGTAAATTATAAGCAAGTATTCAGTAAATAATTGATTTTGGGGTGGAATCTTTAGAATGAGAAAAGAAGGAAATGCTGGCCAGACTGGGGAACAATAAGTCACCCTCAGTTTCACTCCTTTATTCTGATCTGGGCCAACTGTGAACTTGGAAATTTGAGTTTGTTCCCTATAATTATGTGATAACAAACAGAATTTTTGGTCTCAATTTTTATTTTACTTTTTCTCTATGTGTCTTAGTTTTGAGTTTCATAGGACACAGAATGCAGCTTTCAGCATAAATGTTGCTCATTTCTTCCCAAAGCAGAATTAATCTCTTCTTTCAGTATAACTTTATAGCACTTGATGCATATTTCTCTTGCAGTATTCATCACACTTTGTCATAATCAATTATCTCTGTTTCTCATAGTAGACTGTGAGCTCCTTGAGGGCAGGAACCATATCTTACTCATTCTTTTGTTTTGCATCCATAGGACACAGTAGAAGCCTGGCACATAGTAGGCACTGTGTGAATGAGTGAATGAGTGCTTAGTACAGTTTAGGTACTGAGTGAATGAGTGAGTGATGGGTAAAATTAACATTATATGTTAATGAAAATATGTATTCTGAAAATGTCATTTCTTTGGTCTCTGTTTTATATTTGTTTATTAATTTGTACCCTGCCTACTTTCAAAAAGGATTTGAGGTATCTTGTCTGTTCCCATGTGGGAAATTCTCATTGAACTTTTTATATGGGATATCAGAACTATCAAGCTAAATGTACTGAAGTAATAGAATAAACATAACTCCTTAGCATTGTTAGACAAGTGAACATTGGGGTTTTGACATCATTGATGACATGATCAGTGCCTAATCATTTTCCCTGACCTTTAATCCCATCATTTTCCATTATGCTTGAATATAGAGAGCCACATAGTTGCTGCCAATATATTAATAGTCACAGCTTTGATTCAGGTCTTGACCTAGTTTTGTATTTCTCTAGTCGGCGTGGTACAAGCCTAATGGAAGATGATGAAGAGCCAATTGTTGAAGATGTTATGATGTCCTCAGAAGGGAGGATTGAAGATCTTAATGAGGGGATGGATTTTGACACCATGGATATAGACTTGGTAAGACACAATGATTTCTGTAAGATTTTCAATTTAGATCTTTTGGAAATTAAGTTGGTTATTTATTAGAGTAGAGAAATACTTGGCATGAAAAGTAAGTTTTGCAAAATTATTTAATAAAATAGTTGCCAGGAGTTTAGATATATGAGAAGGGATTGAGGAATAGGATGAGGTTGGTGAGGGTGTCAGATCCTAGCTTAAGATGATAAACTTTCAGGTTAATTTAGGAATATTAGATTTAAAAGATATATTTTACTTAATAGTTTCCTAAGTATAATAACACCTTATAATTTTCCATTTATTTACCATTATCAAAGCAATACATTATTAACATTTACTCTGTTATTGAGACCTATTTCCATATCAGATAAGAAAGTAAAATTACTTACACTTGGAAGTTAGATATATATAAGGGTATATTCTTTTAATAATTACATCATATATACAATTAGGGCTTCATCGTATGGAAAATGCTTCTACATATTTCATTTTGCCCCACAGCTCATTCACCTTTCTGAGGTAGGTTGAAAGGACTGAGGATATTGAAGCTTAGACAGCCTATCCAAGGAGACAAAACTAAAACTAGTAAGCAGTGAAGCTGAGACTTATAATAAGCCAGGTCTTCTGAGTCTATTTCTCAGTAAACCTTGGTGTAATCTCCTTAAAGGGAAGAAATAAGTAAATATAGCTTCTCTTCAAAATAGTGTAATTTGGTGTCTTTAAAGGAAAGTGAGTTGAGAGACAGTTTTGAAGTAAACAAAAAATTGGTTTTCCAGTTTTCATCTTTAAGAATAATTTTCCATACCTTATAACAGCGTATATTGAAAAAGAATATGACAAGGTATATATATATGTATGTATAATTGAATGTCTCTGCTGTGCACCAGAAATTAACACATTGTAAATCGACTATACTTAAAAAAAGGAGTAATTTTCTATGAATGAATTGCGTTTGTATTTTAAAACATTCTGTAATTTGGGTATACAGTATTTAAAGTATTATACAATTGGAATTCCATAGGCCATGTGAACACTTAAGGATAATTAATTTCAATATTTTCAATTACTATATGGCTTATAGATATGGCAATTGTCAACTTCCTTCCTTTTCTTCCCCTTAGCCACCGTCAAAGAACAGACGAGAGAGAACAGAACTGAAGCCTGATTTCTTTGATCCAGCTTCAATTATGGATGAATCAGTAGGTTTAATTTAAATATGCCTCAAGATCACAAAATCAAAAGTAATAGGCAATCCCAAAGTTTGAGGTTGAGGAGCTGGGACAGTACATTGAGAATGGATAAAAACAACTGGACAGGAGAAAAAGAGGCTGGCAGGAGGCATTTTGAGGGGAGGGTTGGGGAGGACTTATGCAGTGGTGGGAACAGATTCAAAGTGCCTTTGAATGCCTGGCCAACTGGGACTCGAGTGTTATGTTAAGGAATTTGGACTTTGCCCGTAGGCTTGAGTTACCTGTTGAAGGATTTTGAATGAGGGAATGGCACATTCAGAAAGATTTCCTTGGACAGGATGAATGAGAGGAATAATAATCATTATAGTCATAATCATAATATGAAGGCATGGTGAAAAATAGCACTTGAAGAAAGGCTTTGGTAATAAAGAGAAGGGGATTGAGGTTATTGTTAGGTATTGTCAGTTCTATTTGTTGTATCAGTCCCTGTTGCCATATTCTTCCGAGAGTGCGCTGGTTCAAATCTTGTAGTTCACATCTCAAGACACCATGCTCTTTCATGACTTTGTATAACCTTTTCTCTCTGTCAGAATTGTCCCTTTCCTTTTCCTCTTAGTGAATTCTTCCCTTAATTGTCGGTTCTGACATGACCTGTGGAGTTTTTCCTAATCTTTTTAGACAGATAACTTTATTCTCAGCTCCCATAACACTCTGTATACACTTCTGTTTTGTTAATTACAAGTTTGGTGTAGTGAAGTAGGATATTACATTTCACTCAATAGACTGAACTCTAATGTACATACGAATCATCTGGAGACCTTATTAAAATATAGATTCTGCTTTCAATAGGTCTGAAGTGTGACCTGACATTCTGCATCTCTAACAAGACCATAATTTGAGTAGCATAGGTGACCTAGGCCTACCCATAAGTCTGTAGTTTAAGTGCATATTGAAATATATGGTTTCCCTAATAATCTAGGAGTATGTATCTTCCGATTTGTTAAATAAAACATGAAGGTAGTGATTCTGATGAGGAATAAAAGAGAATCTTTTCAAGCAGATATGGTGAAATGCATTAACGTAACAATTTATTGTGTTGGAAGTTGGCGCCAAAATGAGTAAGATGCCCCACCCTGCTCTCAAGGGGCTCGTGTTCTAGTCCCCCTGGACTATCACTTTGAAGTGAAAAGCATTTGAAAGCTCATGTGCCTGATAACTATGCTAGGCATGATTTAGTTTGATCTCAGCAACCTTGTTAAGATAGGTCGTGGGATCCCACTTTTAGATCCAAGCAAATTTAGACTGAAGAGGTGGTGGTTTGGTGACTTACTCAGAGTTATACAACTTTAGTGTCAGAGTAGTAATTTGATCTGAGTTCCTTTTAATTTTAAAATCTCATGCTGCCTCTACTATGTACTTCTCAGAACTAAAATCGGACCTTATTTGGAAGAAATATCAAGAAAAGTAATAGAAATTGAAATGATTATCTGAAGTCAAAATTGATATGGGCAGTTAGAGATCTCATTTTTTTCATGTATTCATCCAAAGTCAGGAAGACTATAGGCATTCATTACCTTAGTTAACTTAGATTTGCAAACAGGTGCTCTTCACTTCAGTTTACCAAAATAAGTGGAACAGCAATGTGAATGTATATATATTTTAGACATTTGACATTTAGAGAAAACTATAATATGAGTGAGGCCAAAGTTAGGGACCTAATAATTATTTGTTATTTATAGAAAATGTTGGCATTCTTGTGTTTATTGAATATGTTATAACTAAGAAGATAGTAGTTGAGATGCTTGTACTAAAATTAGGGAAATGAGCACTTGTGTCAGTACCTGTAGTTTTATAATATTACCACATGATGGCAGCAGTCACATAACTGAGTGCCCAATATCTTTAAAAGTTCAGGTATCTTTAGAAGTCTTTGACCATATATATATTTAAGTTAATACTAGCTTATTTTAAAACATACATTAAATTTTACCTAATTATCTCAACAATAACTCAAGAAATGGAATAACAAATTTTTAATGTAAAAATCTGCATTTGCCTTTGTACAATAGCTTACATCTGTTTTCACTCAAGCCTGTGATAAGCGAGTCATCAAAATAATAGTAAAATTGGGACTTTAAATCTTTTATACCCAGTTCTAAGATTCTCTAATTCTAAGTGAAGTAACCCAAAGCATCCTAGTATAATAGATACTTTATGTTATTACTAAATCCTAAATATAATCTTGGTAACATGATATCCACATGCTCCAGAAGTTGTAATATGAAAACTCTGAGCAGATAACTTTTGGTGGCATAAACACAAGATTCTAGATTTATCATTTAATTAGTTTCATATTTGGGCACAGTGTCAACAGTGGTTTATCACATTGTGCCAATGGTTGCTTTCTGCTAATAGTGGCGAAGTAGTGCCTCAACACCAAAGCTTGCTATTGGTACTTTTAAAGAATATGCTTAGATGTTAATTAATGTTAACACCAGAAATAGATGTAGCTTATGTTAGCACAAGAGAGTAAGTATCACTAATGTCATTCTTCTGTGTTGAGATTCTCTTACTAGAATTATCTGTAGTATAAAATTGGCGAAAGAAGGGTTCAGTATAATGGAGTTAATTTAATGTTCTAGTAGAAAAATCTGATTACAACCTAGTCTGTACAAGCACCGGAGTTAAAATCAACCTGTTCAGGCCATTTCTAGGTAGGCACTTGGTTTGGAAAGAACTTGAGTTCATCTTCATGCCACACTCTACACTAAAATTACTAACTAAGATTTTATCCTTTCATTCATCATTAAATTTTCCTTTACCCAGAGTCACAGAGTGTTATGGTTAGAACGGATCTTTAAATATCACTTATCACTCAGGCCTCTTTGGTGGAAACATTCTAACCTCCCAAACTCTTGACTCTTAACAAAAAAAGAACCCTGAACCTTATTGGAGGGGTAGAGAGGGGGCAGGGGGTGAGTAGTGATGGTGGTTTTGGTGGATGACAGGTAAGAAATGGGGTACATTAATTCTCTATAGTCCTCATTACTGGGGATTCCACTTTTCTTAATAATTACAAGAAGGCTGCAATCAGGTAGATATTTGTTTCCTGGTCCAAAAATACACAGTTCCTTCAGATCAAAATAATCTGTGAATTCCATGACTTTTGTTAAAGTGAGATTTAATTTATAAGTAAGAGCCCTTTGTAACCTCAGTCTTAGTTCAGTACCTCTGGCTTTAATACCACTTTTTTTTAATTAGCTCATTATATATAATGTATATGTAATTGTCATAGTAAGTGTTGGAATTTGAATTGAAGAGCCTATCTTTTAGTATATACAACTAAAAGTTATATCTTATCTCTGTTTAATGAACAAGAGGGCGTTGCTCCATTCACTACCTGCTTTTGCTTTTATAAGTTAGTGACAAATAATTACTAGATTTTACCTAACATTCTTTCCCCAAATGGAATGTAATGAAAAACATCAATACAAGTTTGTGTGCTCAAATTTTACCTTAATTATTAAATTTCTTAAAATTTGTACTTCTTTTCATTCACTCCATGCCAGATTTTTTATTTTCTACAAACTTATTCTTGGATGTTTTTGGTCTGCATATTCAAATACCTTTTTAAAAACTATACCCACTTCACAGTGCAAATGACCAAGTTTGCCAGACATTCTTAACAAATCTGTGCCAGAAGTATATGTCAAGAACCACATTCATTTGTTCATTCAACAAATGTTGCATGCCTATGTTCAGGGCACTAGTTAGGTACTACGGGTGTGTATAAAACATAAATGAGACATGGTCTCTGCTTTTAGTTGTATTTGTGAGGTAAGTAGCACATTGTGATTAGGCCTGATGTTATTTCATTATATGTTAATTGTCATTATAATTTTAGAATTATGTATCTGAAGAGGGGAATTTTTTAAAGTGGTTTTTAGCATGTTATTAAACTTACCAAGTGTTGTGTAATATATTTTACAAAGAAGTGAATGACCATTTTAACGAGATTTTTTTCCCTCTCTCTCATTAGGTTCTTGGGGTGTCAATGTTTTAATACCAGTACACGATTAAATCTGTGGTGAAGTCATTTTCTAAGTGGAAGAGGAAATTTTAAAATAAAGTGTGGTAGAAACAGTGAAATTCTGTACAGATTTTTCTCTAAGGAGAATATGACTTGCTTATGCTTACCAAGATCAAGTGCATTGAGGGGCAGTTTTGTTTGCCTGAAAAAAGTAAAGGACAAGTAAACAATTTGATGATAAGCTACAGTTTTTCTTAGAAAGTAAATATTTTATTTATGCGCTGTTAGTTGGCTTTTGAATCAATTATTTCATGCTTTTTTTAAAGAAAATATAACAATCTGAAGAGGCATTTGGTACAGACATGAATCCTCTCACATTTATTTACTGGGTGTACTAAGTAATGATGACCTCTGCTGGATTTCTGTTTACATCCAAGAAACAAAGTTAAGGATGAATTTATTCCCCTACCCTGAAATCATAGAATTGTTTTTAGCATTCTAAATTTAAATGCTTAAAACATCAATCAACAAAAGCTTTCTTTTAAATATTGTAATTGTGGAGAAAAGTAAACTTATAAGCAGAACTTTTACAATTTTTTCATCTAAAATGTATTTTAAGATATTTTTAAAATCCAAGAGCTTCTCTATACTTTTCAGAAATACGCAGATGCAGTGAACTGCCAGAAGGTAACCAGTCTCAAACATGCTTATCCCGTTATCAACCCTGAAAGTTTGCTTGTCCTTTAAGATAAAAATGTAATGTTGTGATATTCCTTCCAGTAGTGCCACTGTATTTTGTCTCCAAATAAAAGAAGCTTATTGTAGTATGTTTGCAGAAAAATTCTAAACAAAAATTATACAGCTTATTAGAGTGTGGGAATAGGGATCTAAATTTTAAATAAAATTATATATATATATAAATTGGTGCTGATTTTATAATTGCGCAGTTTGTTTAGTTTTTTCTTACTTTTAAATTCCAACTTAAAATTATGAGGTTTCAGAAATATATTGAAAGTTTAACAATGTTTAAAAATAGAAAAGCATGAGTGTTCATGCTTTAAAATGATTTTTAAATTTGTATTTTATATTGTTTTATCTATCTGTCTTTGCAAGCAGTCTTCAGGTTAAAAGATACTTCTAACAGGTTACAGTACATTTCCTCTGTATGTAAATTAGATGGGATAATAGAATTCATAACCCATAATATTCTTTGAAAGCTAAGCTTTAAACTTCATTTTATGTCCTTTCACAAATAAATTAGTTTAAAACAGAAAGTGGCTACTTGCCATTTTGACATCAACTCATTTTGCGAAGCTTAGGCAGCTAGACATCGTTTAAAACAAAATATTAACTTATATTACATGTGTATCTATCTTTTGTCAGTCGTCTCTCAGTTCTTGAGGTATATTATTTTAATCATTCCATGCCTTAATATGCTTGCAATACAAGAATATCTTCAGATGGGTGAATACCAAAAGGCTTCCAGTTCTTAAAGTCAGAAATCAAGCATTGGGCTGTGGTAGCCAAAAACCATAGGTTAGCTAAAAGATCATGAAAAAATACAATTATTTTATTAAATCATGGTTAATAACAAATGGAATCAGACTTGTCTAAAAGATATTCCATCAACAAAAACTGTTATGTGCAAAAGTATTGCCTATGTTGTTTTTCACACCACTGCATTTACTAGAACTGCTGAGAGGACTGTATATATGATTTTAAACCTAAGTTGATTTTTTTGTTCTCACTCTTGAAAGGAGTACTTCTTTGTGAAAGCAGTTCTTACAGCTTTGTTTTCAACCAGCTAAAAATGTTTTATATATTACTCTAACCTGTTGTCCTCCACATTCTATTGTCCTAATTGTACTGTTTTCTGATTTGTATTTATGTCTTGAGACAGTAACTTTTTGAATAAAAATAAACCTACAGTATGTTGTATGTTTTATTTTTTGTAATTGAAGGAGGAGGGTGGTTACAAATGCTTTAGAAAGTATACCTATTATTACATCTTTTTGGGTGGGACTAATTTATAGAAAATTTGCCATTTTATATTTTTAATAAATCCATGTATAGTTTTAAATGAGACTAAATCCCTAATTGGGTTATTACTTCAAAATAGAAACCTGTGACCATTATTACTTTAATTTTTATCTGGTATGAGTTAAACGCTCTCTAAAATATCTGCATTCTTCATCCAGGATATATTTGCATGCCCACTATGTGTTAGGTATGTTCTTTGAGATCTACAAACAAGATAGGGCCCCTCCCTCATAGATCTAGTGGGGGAAAACAAGGAAAGAATCAAAATAGTTAAACTTGTAGTAAGAAGTGCTAGGAAGGAAACCTAATAGGGTGTGCTGAGCTAGAGAGAGTGTGTAAAACCACCCTTAGATAAGCGGCTCATGCTTGCAGGGGAGTGAAAGCCAACATTTGAAAAAGAATTTACTATTGAATTCTTACTGAAAACTCTTCAACATGTTAAGATTTGCACTGTACAAATTAAAGTGATTCACATCGGTGTAACAATAGCACATTGGTCATTTAGGCTAATTTGTAGATATTAGAAGCCCAGTCTTCTGTCACTGGTGGTGTGGAACTGAACATAATTAATAGCTAATAGATGGGCACTGTTGGAAGTAGTTTACATGCAGTAGCTTACAAAGGGCTCACCACAACAGGTGAAGCGTGTTATCCTCCATTCCCTGTCCACTACCCACCATACCCACCGCCATTTTTTACTTTCAATCAAGAGGTAGTGAGGAAAATGCACAAAAAAGCTAAAACACTATGGGCAAGGTTACATGGCCAGTAAGTGATGAAGTTGGCATTCAAGCCCAGGCAGTCTGGCTGCATTTAGTCCCAACAGCATTGAAACTATTTGACACATACATAAGGATAACATAATTCCATAAAGGTAAAGTAGCACATTATTCATTGTGCCATGCTGAGGAGATGGAGCATCTATAAGGAGTCTAGCTGGCTATAGAACATGCTACCCAGCTGACGTCTATAAAGAGAATGTAAATTAAATCTGAGCCCTGAGCCCATCAATAGCTACTAGTTAATAGTTTTTAAAGTTAAGAGACTGAGGAAGAGGAGTAAGGTTAACCAGAAGGGATGTTTTCAATATCTTGTCAAAAGGGGAACTTGTAAGGATTCACGTGGATGAATTCCAGGTCAGATAGATTATTCTGGTAGCTGTAATGATTCAGCAAAAGAAAATGAGCCAGTGAGGCACAAGGTCTTTGGTTATAAGGAAACTAGGTGATGAAGTTCACTAAGTATCACTTCAAATCTTAACTGTCTACTGTGTACCTAGCCTTGTGCTAGCTGCTGAGGCTAATAAGACAGATTCTGTTGCTTACAGTTCTGCTGGGGATTGGGATGCAGATATGGAACTAATAAAATGGAGTAACTTCAATGCTTTTATTGGGTGTTACGAGATCCCAGAGGAGAGGCACTAACGGTGGGTGTGCTCAGGGAGGCTTCCTATAAGGCTGACATTTGAGGGGTTTTTTTCCTCAGCGTCTTACTATGAAAAATTTCACGCAGCAACGCTGATAGAATTGTACAGTGAACACATTTTACATACTTTATCCATCTATCAATATGTCTCTTTTTTATGTATTTAAAAGTAAACTGCAAACATGGGTATACTACCCCCTAAATATTTCATCATGCCTATCACTAAGAAGTTGCATATAATTTTTTCCTTTTGGTGTTAAAATTCATATATGATGAAATACACAAACTGTAAGTATATATTTGCTGAATTTTAACGTGTTTGCAGCTGTTTAACCCAAACCCTTATTGAAGATACTAAACATTACCATCAATTCAGAAAGTTCCGTTATACTCCTTACCAATCAATCTCTGCTTCCATCCCTTCTCTGTAGAGGCAACAATTGTTTCTTTCCACCATAGGTAAAATTTGGCTGTTGTAGAACTAGATTCGAATGGAATGGATACGAATGTGCAAGGTTTCACTCAGCATGCTTTTCAGATTTAGCCATATTGTGTGTATCAACAATTTATTCATTCGGTAGTTGATGGTCGTCTGGGTTATTTCCACTTTTTGGCTGTTACGAATAAAGCTGCCCTTCAGTTGAACTTTAAAATCAAAGAAGTGGGCTAAGTGAATTGGAGGCGGGGTGACCATGGTCAAGAATTCCAGGCAAAGAGGACAGTATAAATGACTATCATGGATATAAGAACTGTTTAGTAACCAATTAGGCATGGGTGGGGCAAAGCTGTAAGACAATTGGCTACCCACTGCCTCTCACCCGCTTTAAAAAAGAAAAAGGGCATTCACAACTGTACCTTTGGTCACCAGTGTTAAATGCAGTGTTCTCGGAACTGGCAAATATCCAAGGTGGTAGTAGTAGGGTGCCTTTAAATGAGTTGTGATAAATTGATTTGTGTAATAATACAGATATTGGCCTTGTTCTACTATTGAGAACAATAATACTTTTCCTACAGTTTATCAGTCGTGTAGTTGTATTAAATTACTGAGATGTAGGTTCCTCAATTGAAGTCAGTTGGGGGCTGACAGTGCAAACTTCAAATGAAAGTTCAGCTACAGTAAATTTACTTGTTTTTTATTTTCCCTTTTCCCTCTTCCATCTTAAGTTCAGTAGAGGCGGGAGGAGTTTAGTGAATCTTTGGCAAGTTAGATTTTAAATAATTTTACAGTACTTCTAGCAAAACTATAACTAATTTTGAAGCAGTAACAGCTAATATTTGTTGAGTGTTTACTGTTTGCCAAACATTATTCAAAGCACTTCACTAGTAGTTAATTCTTGCAGCAAATCTAGTTGATATTATCCACATTTTACAGATAAGTATCGAAACTTGATGCACAGGTTATATATATCAACTTGCCTCAGGTGATGGAATCCAGATTTGAACCCAGATCATCTGACTCCACAGTGCATGCTCTTAACCATCTCTCTTCATCTTTGTGCTACCAAATACACCCACCCACTTGCCTCTGTATTTGTATACACTGCATTTCCTTTGTTGCACTGGATAAACTGCCCCTGTATCTAAGACACTGGATTCCCCTTTCTTCCCTCCTGCATTATTACTAGTTTTCCCCTCAACTGGATCATTCCTAACAACATGCAGACATCTCCCATCTTCAAAACTAGAGGAAAAACATTACCTTCATTAAACATCTCTCTTTAGCCACTGCCCCATTTCTCTCCTTTTGCTGTCTGGACTTCCTCTTCTCCCATTCTCTCTTGAAAGCTCTCCAATCAGGCTTTCATTTCTACCACTCCACTGAAACTCTTCTACATCCCACATGACCTTTATTTTGCCAAATTTCCTTACCAATATTCTTTGTGTTTTGTTTTATTCTTTGTGGGTATTTTGAGGGGAGGAGGTAATTAGGTTTATCTATTTTTAGAGGAGGTACTGGAGATTGAACCCAGAACCTTGTGCATGACAAGCATGTACTCTTCACTTGAGCCATACCCTCCCTCCTCTAACATTCTATGTAATCTATCTACAGAGCCTAGTTTCCTCCTTCTTCCTAGTTCCTCCTTTTTCCTAGTTTCCTCTTCCTCCTTCTCCTAGTTTCCTCAAGTTACAGTCTCTCCCTCTGTGCCCCAAGCTAACCTGCCAATGGCAGGTTGAGAATCATGCCCTTTTGGTGGAGTTCTGGGGATAACTTTCTTTGGCGGCTACCTCTCAGGAAACTAACAGACGAGTGTTCCCACGTGGCTTTTCCAAAGCCTGTGGAACAGTAATTGAACTTGTAACTGTTACGTGAAGTCCCCAAACTCCATAGCTGTTAGGGCCTGGCTTATGCCACATGGAAACTTCCCTTGGATTTCCTGGCTTTCCTTGTTAGTGAAGCAACCAATTTTATCATCTCCTCCTTTGAAAATGGCTTTGGTAGTGAGTTGAGAGAAGCTGGATAGGATGATAAGATTAAGCTTGGAGCAGAGCATGGCACTCAATTTCATGCCTGCCAAAACCTGTTTGGGTCAGATTTATTTTCTGATTCTAATCCTCTTGGGACCACTGTCCTCTGTACCAAGTCTCAGTATAAGTGTAGACACATTTAACTGGTCCTTCCATAGCATTTAAAAGTTTATCTGGCATTTCTTCAGATTTTAGCACCTTCAAAAGCCCTTTCTTAAGAATTGTCTGCTCTGAGAGCCCCAATGGCTTCTGTATTAACTTCAGAAGGCTGAGCTGTTGTAAGAAGAGACTGAATAGCAATTCGGTGACTTATTACATAAGCTTTCTCCTGCTGGTAGCAACTCAGGACAACTCTTCCAAATTGGCAGGTGCCTTTTCTCTATATGGTTATGGAAAGACACAGGCTAATGGAAGGCAACTCTGCCATCTTTAACACATGACTTCCAAGGTTGTTTGGTCATTGCCATTCTAGCCCACAGGCGATGAGAAAGGTCATGGAGGAATCACGTGGGGGGTTTTCATGGGCCACACCTGAAAACTGCACCCACTGCTTCTGTTCACCTTTCACTGGAGAGAATTATATGGCCACACCCAACTTGCAAGGGGGCTGGGAAATGTAGCCTAGCAATGTGCCCAGAAAAAAGGGAAGAATGGATTTTGGCAGACCACTGGCAGTCTCTGCCTCAGTCTTTCTCCTCTGGCCATCCATGTACGTCCGTCTTGCCATTCTTAGGACATGCTAACCCCATCCCCAAGGCAAACAATCCAAAGTCCTATCCAGTTACTACATTTAATTTCTCTGCGTTATGCTCAGCCTTCTCCATCAAGTCCAGACATGGATGGATATCCTCTAACACCCAGTATAGAATGGTGCAGCATGGACATAACAACCACAATAACTCACATCCAGAAAAGGGAAGGTTGGGAAATGCAGCAGTCACTGGTCCATAGGAAACCTGCTAGACAGAAATTATGAAGACCTGCTGCCCTGGCAGTGGAGGAAGTCCTCTGGTCAGATTCCGGTTTTGCTCTCTGGATGGGATTTCCTTATCCTTTGTCTTCCTTCTCCTCCTCCTGGAAGTTTTTCCTTGTCCTTTATCCTCCATGGCCACCTCTGAACTGGGCAATGCCAAACAGTTTATTTTGTTTGGTAGCATCCCACTTTAAGGTACCTGATCTGTATTAATTGGTATAGGATACACCGCTGTTAAAAGATCCAATAATGCCTTACATACAGTGGCTTACATAAGAGAGAGTTTTTTCCCTGCTCTTATATCGTGCAGGGTAGCTGTTCTGGGTGAGGATGTTACTCCCTTCTATGTGGTTATCCTCGTTGACAGAGGGAAGTTCCATCATTTTTTAAGATTTTTTTTCAGCAGGCATATATCATTTAGTAGAGTTCACCATTTACAGCTTTTTTCTTTTGGTATAAATTTTACATATTGATTTTGAAATAATGTCAGACTTACAGAAATGTTGCATAAATCAGTACAAAGTCCTGTATACCCTTTAGCCAGATTATTCCTTAAGTTTTACTGTATTTATCATTCTCCATCAATGTGTACATGTTTTTTTCCTGAAGTTTAAGTATGTTGCATGATGCCCCTTTAGTCCTTAGTAATGTGTTTTTCCTAAAATACAAGGATATTCATTTGCATAAGCATGGTACAATTAAAAATCAGGAGGCTAACATAACGCTATTATTTGATCTACAGACCTTAATCAGATTTTTCTTACTGTCCAAATGGTGTTCATTATATTAAGAAAATAAAAATATCTGGTCCAAGAACTAATTCATGATGACATTTAATTGTCATGTCTAGTCTCTTTTAATCCAGAAACATCCCTAGTCTTTGTGTTTTATGACATGGATATTTTTGAAGAGTATAGGCCAGTCATTCTGTGAAATGTCCCTCAGTTTGGGCTTGCCTAATATTTCCTCATGATTAGACAGATTCAGGCTATGCACTTTGGGCAGGAGTACTACAGAAGTAATGTGTCTGTCCTCAGTGCATCAAATCAGGAAGCACATGATGGTGATCTGTCCCACTATTGGTGATTTTAACTTTGATTACTTGGTTGGAGTGATGCTGGAGACCCACTGTGAAGCTACTATTTTTGCTTTGCAATTAGTATTTTCTGGGGAGATATTTTGAGTTTATGTAAATATCCTCTAACTCAACTTTTCTTGCCTGAATCAATTATTACTATTTATTATATCAGTATGGATGCATGAATATTTGTTTTAATCTGTGGCTATAATTCAATAATATCATTATTTATCTTGTTGATCAAATTCTCACAGTTTGTCCAGTGACAGTCCTTTTAAGCTGGCTCCTGTGGTTTTTGGCATGTTCCCCTCATTCTTTGATCATTTCATTACTTTTTGGTACCACAAGATATTCCAGGCTCATTTTGTACTTTACCTGCCCAGCATTGAAATTAGCCATTTCTCTAAGAAGCCCCAGTTCCTTTTATTGAAGAATGGTATTTAGAAACCAGGATATGGGATCTACACATGTCACTGGCACTGGGGTGTGATTGCTTCTAGAGGCCTTCTTAGAGAACAGGGCTGGGAAATATATGTAGGTATATGCATGCATATGCATGCTTCTATATCTGTATGTACATTCCTCCCCTGCCACTGCCACCATAATGCGGTAATGTCACTAATTTGACATACAGTTGCATTCATTCACTTCTTCTTATATTACATTTTGGGGGCATCTGCAATCCTTATTTATTTATTTTTGAACATGTGAAACATTATTAACTTGACTCCAAAAGCCAAAACCACATGGAAATATATACTCAGAATCTCACTCCCACCCTTGATTCCTTCTATCCTTTTTGCATCCACCATTTCTTTCCATCCTGTTTCCACTTACCCGCTGTAGATAACCAGTCTTTTAAGTTTCTGGTTTATATTTCCTGTAGTTCCTTTTGCAAAAGAAGCAGATGTATGGAAATTTTCTTATTTTCCCTTCTTTCTTACTTTTTTGCAGTCTTTTTTTTTTTTTTTTTAACTTAGTACTTCCTAGAAGTCACTCCATATCATTTACGGAGTCTTTCTCATTCTTTTTTTGCGGAAACATAATACTTCATTGTGTGGGTATACTATAGTTTAACTACTCTCCTATGTATGGGTGTTCAGGTTGTTTTCATTGGTTTGCATTCACAAAAAATGCTGCAATGAGTAACTGTATGTATATATATTTTTGTATTGTTGAAGGTGTATCTTCAGAGTAAATTCCTAGGATTGGAAATGCTGGTTCAAATGACAAATGTCTGTGTATTTTTGTTAAATATTGCCAAAGCCCTCTCCATAAGGGTTGTACCAATTTTCATTCCCACCAGCATATGGTACTAAATGTGTGTGAATGCCTATTTCTCCAAAGCCTCACCAACCGACTGTGTTGTCTTACTTTTTAATGTCTGCCAATCTGATAGCTAAGAAATGGTATCTCAGTGTAGTTTCAATTTGCATTTCTACTATTTAAGTGAGGTTGAACATTGTATTGTTTAAGGGCCATTTTTATGTCGTGTGTGTGTGTGTGTGTGTGTGTGTGAGAGAGAGAGAGAGAGAATTGTCTGTCTTCTGCTTATTTTTAAAGTTTTTGGTATTTTCCCCTCAATTTAAAAGAGTTCTTTAGATAGTAGTGATATTTGCCCTCTATCTGTGATGTATGTTGCAAATACTTTCTGCCAGTTTGTCATTTGTCTTTGACTTTGCTTGTGCTAAATTAAAAAAAAATATATATATATCATCATGCAAAGGTTTTAAAAACTTTTATGTGGTCAAATGTGTCAATCTTTTATCGCATCTGGATTTGGAGTCATGGTTAGAAAACTTTTCCGTACACCCAGGACATATAGGAATTCACCAAAATGTTCTTCTAGGACATATGGGGTTTCATGTATTTATTCAGATCTCTGATCCATGTGAAATTTATTTTTGCATGTGGTGTGAGGTATGAATCTAATTTTATCTTTTTCCAAATAGCTATCCTGCATTGTTTATTCAAAGTTCATTTTTGTTCCAGTGATTTCTGATGTCATCTTTATCATATACTAAATTCTCTATGTAGTTGGTTTATATTTCTGGACTTTTATTCTGTCTCACTGGTCTACTTCCATTCAGGTGAGCAGTACCACACTGTTTTGTTTATAAAGGCTTTATATTATGCTTTAACATTCCATATGTAATTTCTCTTTCAGTGGTTTTCTAGCTCTTCATTAATGTTTATTTTTCCATATAGACAGTTTTCCATTTTTCCATATAGACTTGTCTAGCTCCATAAAGAAAAACTTTTTAGTATTTTATTGAGATTGTGTTAAATTTAAAAATTAAGTTGAGGAGAACTGATATCTTTATGATGCTTAGTTGTTCTATCCAGGAACAGGGGGTATCTTTCCATTTCTTCAAGTCTACTTTGCGTCTTTCAGGAGTGTTTTAAAGCTTTCCTCACATAGGTTTTGCACATTTCTTACTAATTTTATTTCTAAGTATTTTAAATATCTTCATTGTTATAATGTGAGTGGGATTTTTCTCTACTATTATCTTCTCTGATTATTGCTTGTGTATATAAAGGCTATTGATTTCTGCATCTTAATTTTATGGTCTGCTATCTTACTGGATAAAATGGTGTTGGAACAACTGGTTAACTATATGAAAAAAAAATTAATCTCAACCCTTATCTCACACTATGCACAAAATCAATCTGAGATGGATTATAGATCTAAAGCTTCTAAAAAACCAGAGGGGAACATCTTTGTTATTTGATGGTAGGTAAAGGTTTCTTAGGACACAGATAACAATATCTATCAAAGAAAAAAATTGATAAAATAGACCTCATCAAAATGTAAACCTGTGATAATGAAATGACACTATTAAGAAAATACATAGGCAAACCACAGAGTGGGAGAAAATACAAAACATATATCTGAAAAAGGACTGGTATCCAGGATATATTTAAAAAAAAACTCCTGACAACCCAATGAAATACCCAATCAAAATGGGCAGAAATTTGAACACACAAAAATTACACACACACTTCGCACTTCACAATGAAAGATCGATGAATGGGAAACAAAGCCACGCAAAACATGTTCTATCATATTAGTCATGAAGGAAATGCAAATTAGAATAACAATGAGATACTACTCCACACCCATCAGAATGATGAAAATCAAAAAGACTGATGACATAAAATACGGGCAAGGGTGTTGAGAAAGTGAAACTCAGCTATTTTGTTTTGGAAAAAGGTCTGGCAGTTTCTTAGGAAACTAAACATACACATACATATTCTGTGATCCAGCAATTCTACTCTTAGGTGTTCATCCAAGAGAAGTGAAGGCATATGTCTATAAAAAGACTTGTAGAAGCATGTTCATAACAGCTTTAGTTACAATAGCCCCAAACTGGAAATAGCCCAAGTTCCATCAGCAGGAAAATGGATAAGTAAACTGAAGTATATTTATCCAATGAAATATGACTCAGCAACAAAAAGGAGTGGTGGAAAAAATCATAACAGTGGTTGTCTCTGGTGTGTAGAGGCCAGGACTGACTAGAAAGTAATACAAGCCAACTGTGGCGATGGATAAGCTTTGTCCTGTGTAACTCAAACCCTTAGACTTAATAT
This sequence comes from Camelus ferus, assembly GCF_009834535.1. Taxonomy (NCBI): domain Eukaryota; kingdom Metazoa; phylum Chordata; class Mammalia; order Artiodactyla; family Camelidae; genus Camelus; species Camelus ferus. Next base: position 95,370,608 of record NC_045732.1, on the reverse strand, counting down.
TTGTACATTTCATGTTATTTATATTTTACCTAGTAACAAAACCCATAAATAAACATTTAACTCTAGTTAATATTATACCTAAGTGTTTAAATGTGAAAAGAACTGCTGTCTTTAACTTCTTTCAAAATGCATCAAAAATAAGATTAATTCATGGATGAGATGGATAGATATGTGTAGTTAAAATGTTACTTGTAGACTCCAGGTGGTGGGTATATGAGTGTTCACTGTAGAAATCTTTCAACTTCTGTGCTTGAGAATCTCCATAGCAAAATGTTGAAAAGGAAGGAATGAGGAAAAGAGGGGGGAGGTGGGGGAGAGGGGAGAAAGAATCATTTATCTTGAGTTTTAAGCTAGGACTATGTGGTCTCTGGAAACAAGGAAGGCTAACAATCTGTTCCTAGAACCAAATTAAGAGACTAGGTAGTTACCTGATCATACACAGACAGTATACGGTTTTGGAGGACCATTTAATTTACCATTGTTTTAAAAAATATGTACAGTTTTAATTAAAGAGCTTAACTGGATCCTTTTCATGAGTGTGATGATTGGGTGTTCACTTGTTATGTGACATGTGCCTCCCTCAAATCTTGTTATGACACTGGTGAATAACCCATCTGACAAAAACACAGAACAAAACAAAAACCAAAAAGTTAACCAATAAAAGCAACAAGAACACCACTGATGGCTTATTCACTTCCCCTATGGAAGAACTCAAACTTGTATCAATGCAATCTGTTTAAATGTAAGATTTTGCCTTGTTAAACAACTGGTAGTGTGGCTGCATTCAGAAAGTTATTTAATTTTTGTGATTTATCATAGAGTAGTAGAGCTAGAAGGAACCTCAGAAATTTCTAATCCAGCTCATCTTCTACACAGAAGAAAGCATGCCCAGGGAATAATAAAGCAGGTTAAAGGCAAACTCAAGTTTTCCAACTACCTGTCTCTTGTTTTCCTCACTCCAGGGATTTTCAAATATTTTAGCAGAACTATCTTGTAAAATGAAATTGTACACAGAACCCCTACATGCAAAATGGATAAAAATAACAAATGAGTTTCATAGGTAGTTTAAATCTCTATTGTTTGGTAGAAAATATTTACCTGAAGAGCCTCTAAAATTTCTAGATCCCATTTTATAAAATGTGGATAAAGGTAGAATGATTCTTTTATTTGTGTCTTGGTAACTTACAGTTTTATACCTCTGCCTTGAAGGCAGTTATTGAAATTTAAGAGGATATGTGCATGGTCCTCTTGCCCAACTGACTTCTAGTTTGCTTTCTCTCAATATTCAAAGCCCTGTTTCTGTTCAGCCATGACTTGTAGAGTGGGCTAAATGGCCACTAATGTTTAAACATACGTTGTTCAAAAAAGAATAAAACAACAATATAAAAATAAGCAATTAATCAGGACAAAAGGTAATTAAAAGTAAAAATCAAGGTCCTATATGCCTACTAGAAGTGAGCCATAAATTTGTTTCTGACCTTTCTAAAAGTGAACACCAAGAGTGAAAAAATGGTTAGTTACAGGATTCACAGTGTCCCAAAGCATCTAAAACAAAACCAGTTTTTCAGATAAAGTCTAACTCTTATGAATTCTTATAAATGGGATTCTGAGCAATGAATTTTACTTACTGACAATAAGTAAAATCTCACATTTCTAGTATATTTCTTATGATATTCCTTGGTGTAAGCTTTTAGTATAATGCCAAAGTGCAATTCACTAAGAGTAGTTCCACAGCAGCATTATTCACAATAGCCAAAAAGTGGAAACAATGCAAACGTCCATCAACTGATGAATGAATGAATGAATGAATGAATGAATGAATAAAATATGGTATATCCCCAAATGGAGTATTACTCATCCATAAAAAATGAATGAAGTAATGATACATGCTGTAACATGGATGAGTCTTGAAAATATTATGCTTAGTGAAAAGACTCTAGTCACAGAAGACCACATATTGGATGATTCCATTCATGAACTGTTTAGAAAATGCAAATCTATAAGAGAAAAGAGATTAGTGGTTTGCAGTGGATGACAGTGGTGGTGAGGGGAAAGGGGGTGTGACAGCTAATGGGTATGGAATTTTTTTTGAGGGGGTGATGAAAATGTTCCAAAGAATAACTGTGGTGACGGTTACACAACTCTGTGAATATACTAGAAAACACTGAATTACACATTTTAAATAGGCAAATTTTATGGTATGTGGATTATATCTCAATTTTTAAAAAGTGGGGGCCAAAGTAATTCAGTCCAGGGTTACAGCTTGTACTCAGGGATATACTTCTATCCAGGGATAAAATTTAGACTAGAGAAATGGATGGACTTCATAGCCTTCAGGCAATCCTCCCTAAAATTTGATTTCTTTCAGCTGAGCTTTCAATAAGTTGAGCAACTGTGGGTTTGAGGGTGTGCTGTCTTACAAGCCCTTAAAGCACAACTCTTCTGTGTTTGTCAAGGTACAGAACCATGTGTTTTAAAAGTCAACCTAAGTGAAAGATGAGCCAAAAAGAACCCATTCTGGAGTAGAAAGTCACTGCCCTTCAGTGTGAAGGCAGGCCGAGGGAATGTTTACTGTCAGGGCAATATAACTCTCAAGAAGTAGGCTGGGATTTGCTTTAGCACATAGATGAATCAGAACCCAAAATTCTATACTAGAGAGCAACACTATAGTAATTCTAGACTGAAAAAAAATTTAAAGCAGTAACCAAATCTCAGTCATGAAAAAGAACATCAGGAAAGATTTAGCTTTGAACAATGTAACGTCCTGATGAGCCAGCCACCAAAGAGAGACCAGTTGTAAAAGGTATGCCTAGGGAACTGAACGAAGTGACTTTATTGAATAAGATTGTTAGTGCTGAACTTGATAAATGTTGGAGAATGTCTACCCAGAATGGTGATTTTGATTTTCTAAGGGCTGGTTTGAAGCCCCTCTTATTACCACTCCTAGTTTGTGACAATAAAACCTCTGCATATGGGAAAGGGTAAGGCATCTACTTATTTCAAAGGGATATTAAGTTATGCAGGCACACCAACACTGAGGAGGAGCTGGAACACATGCCCATCGGATCAATCAGAAAATGTACAGCAGGTTAAGTGAAATACTCCTCGTGATTCTGATGTTCTTATTTACTTGGTGATTAGAGGTGCACTGAATATATACTTAAACAAAATGCAAAATGGCCACATGTTAAAATCAATATTTCTCTGGAGCTAAGGCCAAAACTAAAGAACTGTATCACAGAAAAAACTTCTGGAATATAAGAGTAAGTACAAAACTTTACTGAAAAATTATTAAACATCTTTGTTTAAAAATGACATTTTCACATTTAAAATTTTGACATTATAATTCAGGAACACTAATTTCTCAGCACTGTCAGTTTTGTATACTGCTTGAAGAAAATATTTTCTGAATATTTTTAATAGACTTTATTTTTCAAGTTCACAGCAAAATTGAGTGGAGGGTACCTAAAGACAAATGAGAACAAAAACAGAACAATCTAAAACCTCTGGGACACAACAAAAGCAGCGCTAAGAGGGACATTTAGAGTGATAGAAGCTTACCTCAGGAAACAAGAAAAATCTCAAATAACAACCTAACCTCACACCTAAAGCAATTAGAGAAAGAAGAACAAACAAAACCCAGAATAGTAGAAGAAAAGAAATCACAAAGATTAGATTAGAGACTTTAAAAACAATAGAAAAGATCAATGAAACTGAAAGCTGGTTCTTTGAAAAGATAAACAAAATTGATAAACCTTTAGCATAACTCATCAAGAAAAAAAGGGAGAGGGTCTAAATTAATAAAATCAGAAATGAAAAAGGAGAAGTAACAATCGACACCACAGAAATACAAGGGATCATAAGACGCTACTATGAGCAACTATATGCCAACAAAAAGGACAACCTAGAAGAAATGGACAACTTCTTAGAAAGGCACAATTTGCCAAAATGGAACCAGGAAGAAATAGACAATATGAATAGACCAATTACTAGTACTGAAATCAAATCAGTAACTAAAAAACTCACAACAAGCAAAAGTCCAGGACCAGATGGCTTCACAGGTGAATTCTACCAAACATTTAGAGAAGAGTTAACACCTATCCTTCTGAAACTATTCCAAAAGATTGCAGAGGAAGGAACACTCCCGAACTTATTCTATGAGACCACCACTACCCTGATACGAAAACCAGACAAAAATATCACAAAAAAAGAAAAATACAGACATATGAGGTCGCTTATATGTGGAATCTA